>NC_053022.1:178291524-178431499 GCF_003073215.2 Triticum urartu | reverse complement strand
AGACATGGATGGATAGAGCATAACAATATTAACAAAACTCCTTTACTGATCATCCTCAAAAGAGGCACGGATCACTAGGAAACAATATGAACATATGGCATCATGAACTAAATAATCCCAGACTTAGTGAAAACTACTAAGTCCCTGGAAACAGATTTACCGGGTGCCTCACTTTGCAAGCTTGCACAAGTCACCACACACATCCTAAAAATGCATGGGTTGCACCTCTGGATAGATGACAAAATTCTTAACAAAACATATGAAGGACTCACAGGCATAGCATGCACACAATAATCATGGCAAAAATGACAAAAGTCTAAGATGAATTAGCAGATCTGACAATTATCTCACGAAGCCTCCTTCTAGCAGCATTTCGGGCATCAAGATGAACTCAAATGAAAATGATGCAATGGAATGAAATGATGTACTCTTAGAGATGAACATTTTGATATACTATATGTCCAAAACGGAGTTACGGATGCGGAGATATGACAGGTCAAAGTATGCACAAAAATTAGGGGGGAGAGGGAAAAAGTCAACCCTAGGGTATTTTGGATCTGGATCTAGCGCGGTTACTGTTCACGACATTGTTCACCGGCACGGACTTCGAGGTTCGTCGTCGGAGATCGTCGCCGGAGAGGAAGGAGAGGGCCGGGGCGAGGCCGGCCAGATCCGGGGCGGAGGCGTCGGCGGCGAGGTCCGGCTTGGGCGGCGGCGTGGCCCGCGGTGGCGCGGTGGACGGAGTGGAGCGGCGCGGCCAGCAATGGAGCACGGCGGCGGGGTCCGGCGCGGTGGCGGTGGCGGCTCCGGCCGCCTGAGCTGAGGGAGATGGCGGCGGGAGGAGGCCGGGAGGCGCGGGGCTCCTCTGGCCCACGGAGGCGGCGTCGGGGGCTGGCTACGGGCCTTCGGGCCCGGCGGCGGCGGGTGTGGCCGGTGCCACGTGGCGCTTGGGGAGTGGGCGAGGGGGCGCGGCGGACGTGTCCGGCTAGGCTCCGGACATGTCCGTCGGCGGCGGGATCTCTGTTTTTTTTTGGCTAGGGTTTTGGAGAGGGAGAGAGATCCGAAAAATGGGGGGGCTATTTATAGGCATAGAGGGAGCTAGGAGAGTCCAAATGAGGTGCGGTTTTCGGCCACGCGATCATGATCGAACGCTCTAGGACATGGAGCAGATTTTGGTGGGTTTTGGGCCAAATTGGAGGGGTGTTGGGCTGCAACACACACGAGGCCTTTTTGGTCCCTCGGTTAACCGTTGGAGTATCAAACGAAGTCCAAATGATACGAAACTTGACAGACGGTCTACCGGTAGAAAACCAAGGCCGCTTGGAAAGTCTCGGTCCAATCCGGAAATGTTTAATCCCCACACACGAAAGAAAGCTAGAAATGACCATCGGAGGAGAACGAAGCGCCGGAATGCAAAACGGACAACGGGGAAAATGCTCGAATGCATGAGATGAACACGTATGCAAATGCAATGCACATGATGACATGATATGAGATGCAAGGCAAAGACAACAACACACGGAGACAAAGACCCGAACCCGAGGAAATAAATATAACTTAACGCCGGAAACGGCAAGAGTTGGAGTACAAATTGGGAAAGTTATATCCGGGGCGTTACAGTGGACCACGAAACGCTTGATCTCCAAGATAATTGAAATGGGGATGTTGCAAACCCTAGCACCAAAGTTTTTTCCCAATAGGTTCAACTTTAAAATGGATTCCCAATGAACCCAAAATGCTATTCAAAAATGTTCATGCTCTTTGGATAATGTTGGGAACAACAACCAGAGGTGATGCACATTTTTGCTACTCATTTTGGATTTTTGAATCAATGCATAAATATTTGATTTGGAGCTGTTTAAATTATATAAATATTTTATTGGCTCCAAAAATGTTGGAATTTGGTGAGGGCCTCTGGTATATTATAACTAGTGGTCACAAGGAATCTCAACATTTTTATTTTTGTGCTAGTATTTATTTTAAACCAAAAAAACAAATGTCAGAAATAGAAAAGAAAACAAAAAAAAGAAAAGCTTACCTGAGGCCTGTCACTGTTACAGCCCAGCTGGCCAGCCCACCTGGCGGCCCAGCCCACCAGGGGCAGCCCCGTCTTCTACCTCTTGCCAGTAGGCAGAGGAGAAGCTGGGCACGACGCACGCGGGCGGCCACCGTGCCTGGCTGTCCTCCCATCGCCTGGACCTTCCCTCGCATCGCCACGCACCTCCTTCGACCCCTGCGTCCCTCCCCTCTCGCTCTAGATTCCTCCCCCCTTCTCTGCTCGCTTCCGAACGGAGCCCGTCACCGCCGCTCGCCGTAGACATGGCCACCGGCCACCCCACTACCCACCGATGAGACCTCGAGCTCCGCACCGTCGTCTTCTTCATCCACGCCGAGCCAAGCAACCGGGGAAGCACCACAACATCGTCCCCGACGTCTTCTTCAACCTCGGTGCCCGGAGATCCTCGGCGTCGATTCGCTGCCCACCGGCCGTCCCCGCGCCCGCCGACCCCTCCGGTAGCCTCTCTGTGAGCTTCCACGTCGAACCCGTCTCCTCTCTCTCTCATTTATGCTCGCTAGCTCCGGTCCCCACCATGCCGTGAGCTCACCGCCGGCGTCCTCTTCGCCGCCGTCGCTTTAGTTCGCGGTAGTCGCACCCGAGCGCACGGTCGTGCTCCTGGTTACGCCAGGAAGCCGTAGACAACCCAGTCGGGCTCCTCGTGCTCCGTAGCCCCGTGCCTGTGCACCACCGAACTCCGGCCGCCGCCTCCATGGTCGTGGCCGTCGTTTCCGGTGACCCCGTGGCCTCCCGAGCAGCCAGCTAGATGCGGGCGTGTGCGGGCTATCTTCTGGTGGCCTTCGCGCGTCCACCCGCCGCCTGTAGCGCATTCCCGCGAAGCACCGCCGCGCGGTTTGGTCGTCGCCGGCCGAACTCCGGCGACTGCCGACGTGGCCTGGTCATTAGGACTAATCCCGCAGCCTAATCCCCCCTGAGACTGACAGTGGGCCCCAGAGCCAAGTCAAACCCTGGTCAGTGCGGGTTTGACCCGGGGTTAACCCCAGTGTCACTGACGTGTGGTCCCCACACGTCAGGTTTGACCTGGTCAGCCCTGCTGACGCCTCTGTGACGTCACGCTGATGCAATAAACTATTTTCTGGATTTAAAATAAATTAGGAAATTTCAGAAAATAGTTAAAACTTCTAAAAATCATAGAAATTAAACCGTAGCTCAGAATGAAATAAATTATATATGAAAAATCATCAGAAAAATGCAAGGAATCCATTTATGCTAGTTTCATGCATGAAAAACCAACTTATACTTGCTGTATAAGTGAAAACGTAATAATGGCATGTTATATATTTAATTTGGGGTTTGCATATGAACCCTTGGTACATATGGACTTCAACCAAATTGATGCTAGATGCATTAGGGAAAATCATAGCATCTTTGAAATGTCAACTTCATGCATCATATTGTTTCATATGGTTGTTTATTGATTGCCGGCACCCGTCCCTCTCGATAGGTTCTACTGGAAGGTGTCCCGAGTACCTGTCTGAGGAGCAGTGCTTCTTCGTGGATCTATCAGGCAAGCAAACCCCCTTGAGCATCTCGATAAAATCCCACTCTCTCGCTCCTGCTCCTTTTACTGCATTAGGACAACAACGATTCAAACTGCTACTTTCTGCTGCGGTAGCTGAACCCATTCCTCTGCATGACCTGTCATTGCCACAGTAAATAGTTGAAACCCACTAGCATGAGTAGGAGTTGCTTGAGCCTTGATGTGCCTGCTCATCCATGCTTGTTTTCTTTATGCCAGCTATGCTTAGAGTTGTGTCAGGTCTGATTCATCGGGAATGAATCGGAGTGGTGAACATGTCCTACCGGTAAAGGCTAAAGTGTGTGAACACGTTTTGGTAAAGGTAGCGATGAGAGGCCATGTAGGAGTACATGGTGGGTTGTCTCATTGGAACCGTCCTTAAGCACTGAGTTTTGTGTATGTTATCCAAGTCCAGTTACTACCACACATTGGGTTCCGGTTATCCGACCCCACTCGGCTTATTAATCCACTTGATCTCTGTCCAGGAGTTGCAACTAGTTTCTGGCATTTGTAGGTAGTGCTACTTGTCTACCAAGTGGTGTCCGACGGGACGGGCTTGGGACAGACTAGGCACCGTGGCACGGTGTACCAAGTGGCACCCGGATGGTGGGCTTGGGAACCCTGCACACATCGTTTGGGGCCATGAGCGACACCCCGGCCGGATCTCCTTGCGGATGGAACCCGAATAGGCGATAAACCTGGACGAGAGACTTGTGTGGTTAGTTAGGTCGTGGCCGACACCCTCGCCCGGCATCCGCTTGAAGGTTGCCGAGGTACATGACGTGTACAGGGCTATAAGTGGCGCGAGCGTGTGTGACGAAGTACACCCCTGCAGGGTCAACATTATCTATTCGAATTGCCATTTTCCTCGGATATGGAAACTTGGAGGACTTATGTAGTACATAGACAACTTGAAGTGGATACTCTAAAATACGCAAGATAAGCATGAGTGCTATGGATGGCCTTCTCGTAGGAAGACGGGAACGGATCCATAGTGGAGTACTGATATGGTGAACATGTGGACTCGTGTGCGTCTTCTTACCTCAAAGAAGTTTCTAATACTCGTAGTATAGGTTAGCCACTGAGTCAAATCTGGCTTGCTGCTGTTAAAACTCCACCCCCCCCCCCCTTTGTTGATAATGTTGCATATGTAGATAGTTCTGCTGTAAGACTTGCTGAGTACCTTTGTACTCACGTTTGCTTATTTATGTTTTGCAGTTGGTTACACTAGTGACTTCGATGAGTAGCTTGTATCCCAGCTACGATCTTGTACCCTTGGGAGGGTCGTGTATAGTCAGGCTTCCTAGTCTTTTCCTTTTGTAGTTGTCTGTACTCAGACATGTAATGCTTCCGTTGCTTGTATGCTCTGAATGATGGGTCATGAGACCCCTGTTTGTATTGAATGCTATGTGGCTCTGCTGGGCCTTTATCTATATGAGTTTGAGTTATGTTGTGATGCCATGTTGTACCGCACATACCTGCATGTCATGCATACGTGTAACGTGTATTGCTATGTGTGGGATCCGACAACCTAGTTGTTTACCTCTGGTAGCCTCTCTTATGGGGAAATGTAGTCTTGTGCTTCCAGGAGCCATAGTAGTCTGCTACAGCCCGGTTCACCGGAGTCCTGCTAGCCTAGCACTACTGCTCCGGAACACTTGACTGGCCGGCATGTGAATCACTTCGTTCCTGTGTCTGTCCCTTTGGGAAATGTCACGCGGTGACATCCGGAGTCCTGCCTAGCCTGCTACAGCCCGGGTTCCCGGAGTCCTGTTAGCCCAGTGCTACAGCCCGGATTCATACGCTGTTGACCGACATGCTCGAGGTTGATTCATGTATGCCTGTTCCTGTAAGTTAGTGCTACTTTGGGTTCACGACTAGTCATGTCGGCCTGGATTCTCTGTCATATGGATGCTAGCGACACTATCATACACGTGAGCCAAAAGGCGCAAACGGTCCCGGGCCAGGTAAGGTGGCACCCATGGGAATACCGTGCGTGAGGTTGCAAAGTGATATGAAGTGTTACATGCTAGATTGGTGTGACTTAGGATCAGGGTCCCGACAGCGTTGGTATCAGAGCCTGACTGACTGTAGGATTACCAAGCCAAATTGGTCGAAGTTGAGTCTAGAAATGCTTTAGTTATATAAGGGAATTGATTGTGGAAGGGAACGTAAGGCTCTTTTTACTCCTTTACCTCATGTCATTCTTTCTGAGTCAGCCTCTTCTTTTCTACGAGGGTTAAGGCCTAGGCTTCTCCTCTATCTCTCAGGATGACGTGTTACTAAACCGTAAAGTCTTAGGATTGTTGGGTTGTGTCTCCTTACAGTTCTACTACTTCCGTGTGTCGTCAGTTTGACCCAGAACCTTGATATTATGATGCTGATTGATTATGCTATTCCTTTGATGAATGTCTCAAAATCCTTTTGACCATTTACGGCCGTTATGCTGCCGAAATTGTCCTAGGATTTCAAGAATTTCCAATGCTTTTGCATTACATTCCGCATCCCTATGTCGATGCTAATTCCATCTTTGTTTCCTTGGTTTCTGTGCCAGGATGTCGTCTGCTAACCGAGGTTCAGTTGCTTATAGCAAGAACCACGGAGATGGTAGGGACGAGGATCCTCCTGACCAGCCTTTGATGGCAGAGTTCTTGTTAGCGTCCGAGAGGAACAAGCATGAGACTAACCGCTTGCTGGCACAGATTGAGCAGAACACCGCACATCAGCGTAAGAAGTTGGTTTCTATCACCGACTTCATTGGTCTGAAACCACCCACCTTCCATCATTCCATTGAGCCACTCGATGCGGATGACTGGCTCCGGAGCATCACTCACAAGTTGCTTTCTGTGAACGTGGCTAAAGGTGACAAGGTCACCTATGCTACCTATCACCTGGAAGGTCCTGCTAGTATTTGGTGGCAGAGCTATGAGGCTGTGCTTCCAGCTGGTCAGATTCCTACCTAGAGGGATTTCACCGAGGCTTTTCGTGATCACCACATTCCTCAGGCTCTCATTGACCGCAAGAGGGAAGAGTTCTGTAGTTTTACCCAGGGTAAGCTGCCTGTTGATGCTTACAGTAGGGAGTTTGGAAGCCTCGCCCGCTATGCTACACAAGAAGTGTCCACGGACGCTAAGAAGCAGGCTAGGTTCCGGAAGGGTCTCAACCCTAAGTTGCGTCGTGATCTCCACCTGCATCATTGTGATACTTTCCAGGCTCTTGTGAACAAGGCCATTAATGTAGAGACCGCTCAGCTCACTTACGAGGAGTCTCGTAAGCACAACTGTGATCTGGGTTCTTCCTCCCGCTCTGGCTCTCAGAAGCGACGGATTTGGATTCCGAACTCGGCTCTTCCACCTGGATATGCATCGAGGCCATCCGATGTGGCGCCTCACCCAACTCAGCAATGTGCTCCACCTAGGCCTATTAGTGGACCACTTGCCAATGTAGGTCCACGTCCTACCTCAGGAACTTGCTTCACCTGCAGAGAACCAGGACACTATGCACGTGACTGCCCTCAGTCCAGTTATACTCCACCCCAGTCTGTGAGGTCTGTTGGCCGTGAAAAGCCATCAGGCAAGATGATCAGTACCAAGCTAGCCTCCATTGAATGAGCATGTGTGCACCATGTCTCAGCTTCAGAAGTTCAAGATGATCCCGACGTCGTACTGGGTACGCTTCTTGTCAATTGTCACCCAGCTTCAGTTCTGTTCGATACTGGAGCATCCCACTCCTTCATATCCGAAGGTTACGCTCGGTTGCACGACATGTCATTTTGTGATATGCCGACTCCACTAATAATCCAGACTCCTGGTTCCAAATGGCAAACCTCCAAGGTAAGCCATGGTAATGAAATCCTTGTTGACAGACTGGTATTCCTTGCTTCTTTGATATCTCTCAACTCCGCAGATATTAACATCATCTTGGGTATGGACTGGATGACAGCTCATCATGCCAAGATCGATTGTTACACCAGATCTGTTCAACTTACACATCCATCTGGCAAAATAGTCACTGTCTCCACTAGAGTTGCAAGGCGTCAACTCTATTCTCTTAATGCCAGACCTCTTCCAGACCTTGAAGATATTCCGATAGTCCGTGACTTCCCGGATGTTTTTCCAGAAGAACTGCCAGGTGTCCCACCTGACAGAGATGTAGAGTTTGTCATAGAACTTATCCCAGGAATTGTTCCAATCTCTAGGAGACCATACAAGATGGTACCTTTGGAGTTAGCCAAGCTTAAGAAACAACTTGATGAGTCCTTGCAAAAGGGTTTCATCCATCCCAGTTCTTCTCCTTGGGCTTGTCCTGTCCTCTTCGTCAAGAAGAAGGATGGTACGGATCGGATGGTTGTAGATTATCGTCCCGTTAATTTGGTCACGATAAAGAACAAGTATCCGCTCCCTAGGATCAACGACCTGTATGATCAGCTCGCTGGATCCTCAGTCTTTTCCAAGATGGATTTGAGGTTAGGCTACCACCAAATCAAAATCAGAAATGGGGACATCCCCAAAATGGCCTTTGTCACTCGTTATGGTTAATACGAGTACACCGTGATGTCTTTCGGCCTAACCAATGCTCCAGCTACTTTCTCCCGCTTGATGAACTCGATCTTTATGGAGTACTTAGATAAGTTCGTCGTGGTTTACCTCGATGATATTCTTATTTACTCGAAGAACGAGGAAGAGCATGCCGAACATCTTAGGCTTGTGTTAGAAAAACTCAGAGTGCATCGCCTTTATGCCAAGTTCTCCAAGTGTGAATTTTGGTTGCCAGAAGTGACCTATCTGGGCCACGTGATCTCTGGTAAGGGCATTGCTTTCAATCCCAAGAGAGTCAAAGCCGTTCTCGATTGGACTCCACCCGAAACGGTCAAACAAGTTAGGAGTTTCCTTGGTCTAGCCAGTTATTGTCGTTGCTTCGTTGAAAACTTCTCCAAAGTGGCCAAACCCCTCACGGAGCTTCTCAAGAAAGATAAAAGGTTTGAGTGGACCCCACAGTGTAAGCACAGTTTTCAGGAACTGAAAAGACGCCTGACTTCTGCGCCCATACTCGTGCCACCGGATTTCACTAAAGACTTTGTTATCTATTGCGACGCTTCGCGTCAAGGACTAGGTTGCATTCTTATGCAGGATCGTCATGTGATTGCCTATGCATCTCGACAGTTGCATCCACATGAGGAAAATTATCCTACACATGATCTAGAGCTTGCAGCCGTAGTCTATGCACTTAAGACTTGGCAACATTACCTTCTTGGTAACCGTTGCAAAATCTACACTGACCATCAGAGTCTCAAGTATATCTTCACCCAACCAGATCTGAATCTCAGACAGAGACGTTGGTTGGAGTTGATCTCAGATTACGACTTAGGAATCACCTACACCCTAGGCAAAGCCAATGTCATGGCTGATGCTTTAAGTCGTAAATCCTATTGCAACAACCTCATGTTGCAACAATGTCAACCACCCCTCCATGAGGAATTCTGTAAGCTTAACCTTCACATAGCTCCTCATGGTTCCCTTTCTACCTTGGTAGCGAAACCTACCCTTACGGATCAGATCATAGAGGCTCAGAAGCATGATACGGGAATCTCCTGGATCGAGAAGAATATTTCCAAGGGAGTTGCCATTTGTTTCTCTATGGATGAACAAGGTGTTGTTTACTTTGGAAACCGTTTGGTGGTCCCCAAATGTCAACAGATGCAGCAACTGATCCTTAAGGAGGCCCATGAATCCCCTCTCACGATTCATCCTGGTAGTACAAAGATGTATCAGGACCTACGCCAGAGGTTCTGGTGGACTAGGATGAAGAGAGAAATCGCTCAGTTTATTGCCAACTGTGACGTTTGTCGTCGCGTTAAGGCGGAACATCAAAGACCTGCTGGCACCCTTCAACCTTTAGCTATTCCCGAGTGGAAATGGGACAAAGTTGGTATGGACTTCATCACCGGCTTTCCCAGGACCAAGAAAGGAAATAATGCTATCTTCGTAGTCATTGATCGTCTCTCCAAAGTGGCTCACTTCCTACCTGTTCGAGAGAGTATCACTGCTAGTCAACTCGCTGACATATATATCTCCCGAATAGTGTCACTCCATGGTGTTCCACTAGAGATCAATTCAGACCGTGGCAGTCTTTTCACCTCTCATTTCTGGGAAAGTTTCCAAACTGCCATGGGCACCCATCTTTCCTTCAGTACCGCTTTCCACCCTTGACTGCTTTGATTGCGCCCTTGAAGAATTTGCATGATCAGCTGTGTGTTTGCATTGGTTGCGGCCATCACAGCTTGCCATGCCTCTAGAGGAGGTGGAGGTGGTGGCGGATCTTGATTCTGGTTCTGACTGGTGCTCTTAGCGGGAGCCATCCTGAAGAGGTTGACCACCGTTAGCACATAGACAGATAAATGAAGCTGAAACCAACGGAATGAAAATTGCAACATAAAGTCTTCACATCCGAACAAAATGAACGAATGCATTCCTCTTGAAATGGTCACATATCCATAAATTGCAAAGCCACATAGAATTAAGGTAGAGAAATAAATCAACAAGGTACGGATCAAGAACGAATAATCGGTAAGAAATCCCAATCTCAAACCAATATCCGTGGAAGAAGAACTAGAGCTACTAGAATTCCCACCTATGAAACTCCCGAACCTTTCCGGTTATGCAATCAGGTGTTGGGGATACAGGGGAAGCATAATATCTCACCCAAGCTAGCAAATCCTACATCCAGCTGTATCCATCCTTCAACACATAACCAAGAAACCTTCGGAAACCATCTACCTCAACCTTTGAAAAGCATCCGTTATACAAGTTATGGCGATACTCCTGAACTCCCGCCCTAGTACTGGGTGGCGTCGAGGTTATCTCACCAACGAACTGCATAAAAGAGATTTTCGATGTCGGCGAACATATCTCAAGTATTCCAGAATTGCAACGATAAAATTATGATGACAACACCTCAGAGCCCAACTCCCCGGGACACTTCCACTAAACCCCTGACAGGAGGCACCAAGACAATGTTCTCATCATAAGCCATCGGAACGATTCCAAGATACTCGCGTGATCCTAAAAAATTTTTAGTGAAAATTGAGAAGAGAAGAGTCAAAACTCTACGTCAGGATGCCTTACCAGAGCGATGAGGAGACTGGGAAGTAAAAAGAATTCCTAAACTCTCCGATATATAATTCCTAAAGACTCAAAACATTTTTCTAGACACAACTCGGCCGCTAAAAACGATCAAGCAATGGGGCTCCTAAGGTCGGGGAAGGCTCTGATTACCAACTTGTAACACCCTCGATGCGACTATAGCTCCCACGTGTCGAGGCACGACTTAGAGACATAATCGCATTGAAGGCATATGTCGCAAGTTAGGCAATCTTCACAACATCCCATGTAATATGAATAATAAAGGGAAGAACATAGTTGGCTTACACTCGCCACGTCACATCAAAGTACATAAATAACATTACATCATCCAAAACACTCATGGCCCGACTATGGCGCCAAAATAGAAGAAAAACCCAACATGCGACAAGGCCCCGAATCAAACCCCAACTAGGCACCACTACTGATCATCAGGAAAACACACGTAGTAACGCTGAGAGTCTTCGTCGAACTCCCACTTGAGCTCGTACTCGTCACCTGGAGCGGAATCACCTGGACCTGCATCTGGTGTAATAGTAATCTGTGAGCCACATGGACTCAGCAATCTCGCACCCTCGCGATCAAAACTATTTAAGCTAATAGGAAGGATAGGCAAATATATGTGGAGCTACAGCAAGCGACTAGCATATATGGTGGCTAACTTATACGCAAAAGAGAGCGAGAAGAGGAGGCAAAGCGCAAGCGAGAATCTAGAGGAACAACCTGCGCAAGCATAACTCCAACACCGTGTCCACTTCCCGGACTCCGCCGAGAAGGGGCCATCACAGTAACACACACGGTTGATACATTTTATTTAAGTTTAGTTCAAGTTATCTACAACCGGACATTAACAAATTCCCATCTGCCCATAACCGCGGGCACGGCTTTCGAAAGTTCAATCCCTGCAGGGGAGTCCCAACTTAGCCCATGACAAGCTCTCATGGTCAACGAAGGAATAGACCTCCTCCCAAGACGTTTCGATCAGACTCGGTATCTCGGTAACTCAAGACACTTCGACAGGTTAAAACAAGACCAGCAACACCGCCCGAATGTGCCGACAAATCCCGATAGGAGCTGCACATATCTCTTTCTCAGGGCACACTCAGATGAGCCAGACGTCGGGTAAGCCAGCCCAGAGTTGCCCCTGGTAGCCTCAGACATCGCTCGGTGGGACCAACACTCAGAGGAGCACTGGCCCGGGGGGTTAAAATAAGATGACCCTTGAGTCTGCAGAACCCAAGGGAAAGAAAAGGGGCTAGGTGGCGAATGGTAAAACCAATGTTGGGCATTGCTGGAAAAGCTTTAATCAAGGCGAAATATCAAGGGGTTCCCATTATAACCCAACCGCGTAAGGAACGCAAAATCCGGGAACATAACACCGATATGACGGAAACTAGGGCGGCTAGAGTGGAACAAAACACTAGGCGAGAGGCCGAGCCTTCCACCCTTTACCAAGTATATAGATACATTAAGATAACATAGCAATATAATGATATCCCAACAAGTAAGTAAATGTTCCAACAAGGAACGGCCTCCAATCTTCACCTGCAACTAGCAACGCTATAAGAGGGGCTGAGCAAAGCGGTAACATAGCCAATCAACGGTTTGCTAGCACAAGGTGGGTTAGAGGTTTGACATGGCAATTGGGAGGCTGACAAGCAAATGGTAGGCATCGTAGCATTGGCATAGCAAAGAGCGAGCAAACTAGCATAGCAAAGATAGTAGTGATTTTGAGGGTATGATCATCTTGCCTGCACAGTTGTCAGAGTTGACTGGATCCTCACAAGCAAACTCAACGGGCTCCTCGGTAGCGAACTCGTCTCCCGGCTCTACCCAAACAAGACAAAAAAGCAACAAGGACACAATCAACCACGTGCAAGACCAAGCAATATGATGAAATGATGATATGCTATGCGGGATGCAAAATGCAAGATATGACAGGAAATGCATGGACCTGGCCTCAACTTGGAATTCCAAGGGTGCCACTGGAAAGATGAGATGAAATCGCTTGAAAACGATATAAAGAACGCCGGAATCGGAGTTACGGTTTGGAAATGACAAGCGTTTCAAAAATGACACTGGTCTGCGATTTACAGCAAGTAGGCATCTAAATGCAACGAAACGAACATGCTACAACCACCAAACATGACAACAAAATACATGGCAGGGATTCACACAAGATGCTGAACAAAAGACTAGCACTAAGCCATGGCCAATTCATCCATTAAGAGGTTCAAACAAGCATGTCAAAAACGCAAATGCAAAACATATTTCAGACTTAGTGAAATTAACACTTGTCTGGAATTTCAGATCACGAAGCCCTCTTCGGAGCAGCAAAACAACATGATACATGACCTGATTAAGACAAGTAAGAACATGGCATGGAGCTACTCAACAAGCTTAACAAAAGACCCAGAGTGACCTCGGGCCAAAAGGGTTCACAAAATATACTAACGGGCACACGAACATAGCTAAAACACAATCAGTTTTCAGACTGTGTGAAAACTGAGACATGCTGAAATATAACTCACGAAGGCATGTAAACGAGCTCGATGCACTCACTACGGTGCAAGTCATGGCAAGGCAAGCATACACCCATTAAGAAGGCACAAAAAGCTAGCTAGAAATGGCAAGAACAATGGCATAGCATTCACGGATCAACTACAATAACATCGGCAAAATCGCAAACAAGTTGACTATTTGCCCAGATTCACCATGAAGCAAAAGTAGAGCTCGATTGACTCAAGCTAGGTTGCTCCATAATTGCAAACAAAGACATGGATGGATAGAGCATAACAATATTAACAAAACTCCTTTACTGATCATCCTCAAAAGAGGCACGGATCACTAGGAAACAATATGAACATATGGCATCATGAACTAAATAATCCCAGACTTAGTGAAAACTACTAAGTCCCTGGAAACAGATTTACCGGGTGCCTCACTTTGCAAGCTTGCACAAGTCACCACACACATCCTAAAAATGCATGGGTTGCACCTCTGGATAGATGACAAAATTCTTAACAAAACATATGAAGGACTCACAGGCATAGCATGCACACAATAATCATGGCAAAAATGACAAAAGTCTAAGATGAATTAGCAGATCTGACAATTATCTCACGAAGCCTCCTTCTAGCAGCATTTCGGGCATCAAGATGAACTCAAATGAAAATGATGCAATGGAATGAAATGATGTACTCTTAGAGATGAACATTTTGATATACTATATGTCCAAAACGGAGTTACGGATGCGGAGATATGACAGGTCAAAGTATGCACAAAAATTAGAGGGGAGAGGGAAAAAGTCAACCCTAGGGTATTTTGGATCTGGATCTGGCGCGGTTACTGTTCATGACATTGTTCACCGGCACGGACTTCGAGGTTCGTCGTCGGAGATCGTCGCCGGAGAGGAAGGAGAGGGCCGGGGCGAGGCCGGCCAGATCCGGGGCGGAGGCGTCGGCGACGAGGTCCGGCTTGGGCGGCGGCGTGGCCCGCGGTGGCGCGGTGGACGGAGTGGAGCGGCGCGGCCGGCAATGGAGCACGGCGGCGGGGTCCGGCGCGGTGGCGGTGGCGGCTCCGGCCGCCTGAGCCGAGGGAGATGGCGGCGGGAGGAGGCCGGGAGGCGCGGGGCTCCTCTGGCCCGCGGAGGCGGCGTCGGGGGCTGGTTACGGGCCTTCGGGCCCGGCGGCGGCGGGTGTGGCCGGTGCCACGTGGTGCTTGGGGAGTGGGCGAGGGGGCGCGGCGGACGTGTCCGGCTAGGCTCCGGACATGTCCGTCGGTGGCGGGATCTCTGTTTTTTTTGGCTAGGGTTTCGGAGAGGGAGAGAGATCCGAAAAACGGGAGGCTATTTATAGGCATAGAGGGAGCTAGGAGAGTCCAAATGAGGTGCGGTTTTCAGCCACGCGATCGTGATCGAACGCTCTAGGACATGGAGCAGAGTTTGGTGGGTTTTGGGCCAAATTGGAGGGGTGTTGGGCTGCAACACACACGAGGCCTTTTCTGTCCCTCGGTTAACCGTTGAAGTATCAAACGAAGTACAAATGATACGAAACTTGACAGGCGGTCTACCGGTAGTAAACCAAGGCCGCTTGGAAAGTCTCGGTCCAATCCGGAAATGTTTAATCCCCACACACGAAAGAAAGCTAGAAATGACCACCGGAGGAGAACGAAGCGCCGGAATGCAAAACGGACAACGGGGAAAATGCTCAAATGCATGAGATGAACACGTATGTAAATGCAATGCACATGATGACATGATATGAGATGCAAGGCAAAGACAACAACACACGGAGACAAAGACCCGAACCCGAGGAAATAAATATAACTTAACGCCGGAAACGGCAAGAGTTGGAGTACAAATTGGGAAAGTTATATCCGGGGCGTTACAACACTCCACCACTACGAAAGGATCTCGTCCCGAGATCTAGGACTGAAAGAACTCCGGGTACTCAGAACGGAGGTGATCCTCGCGTTCCCAGGTAGCTTCATGGTCGGAATGGTGTGACCACTTGACTTTGAGAAATTTGATTGACTTGTTGCGAGTCTTGCGTTCAGTCTCTTCAAGAATAGCAACTGGGTGCTCACGATAGGAGAGATCTTCTTGGAGCTCAATGTCCTCGAAGTTGACGGTGCGGTCAGGAGTCTTGAAGCACTTTCGAAGCTGAGAGACATGGAACACGTCATGAACATTTTCGAAGTTTGAAGGAAGCTCGAGTTGATAGGCAAGGTCGCCTCTCTTGCTGACAATCTTGAAAGGTCCCACGTATCTAGGGGCAAGCTTCCCTTTGATACCGAAGCGACGAGTACCTTTCATAGGAGAGACACGGAGGTAAACATGATCTCCGATCTCGAAAGCCAAATCACGGTGCTTACTATCATAGTAGCTCTTCTGGCGGGATTGGGCTGCTTTGAGGTTATCACGAATGACTTTGCACATTTCTTCTGCTTCTGTGATTAAGTCATTACCCAAAAGCTGACATTCACCGGTTTCAGGCCAGTTGAGAGGGGTACGGCACTTCCTGCCATACAGAATTTCAAATGGGGCCTTGCCCGAACTTGCTTGAAAACTGTTATTGTAGGAGAATTCAGCATACGGAAGACAATCCTCCCACTTCATGCTGAAGGAGATCACACAAGCCCTGAGCATATCTTCAAGAATCTGGTTGACACGCTCGACTTGACCGCTTGTTTGAGGATGGAAAGATGTGCTGAAGCGGATGTTGGTGCCCATGGCCTTCTGAAAAGAATCCCAAAACTTCGAGGTAAAGATGGTGCCACGGTATGAAGATATCACTTGAGGAATACCGTGCAGAGAGACAATTCGAGAGGTATAGAGTTCCGCCAATTGAGCTGCAGTTATCGACTCTTTGATAGGCAGAAAGTGAGCCACTTTGGTGAGCTTGTCGATGACAACGAATATAGCATCATTGCCACGCTTGGACTTTGGAAACCTTGTCACGAAGTCCATCTCAATGTGGTCAAACTTCCATTCTGGGATGGCAAGAGGTTGGAGGAGACCTGCTGGCCTTTGGTGATCCGCCTCACTCTTCTGCAGACATCACATTCATTCACGAATTGAGCGATCTCGCGCTTCATTCGAGTCCACCAATAAGCTTGCTTGAGGTCCTGATACACCTTCGTGCTCCCAGGGTGGATGGAGAGGAGAGAATTGTGAGCCTCGTTCATGATCACTTTACGAAGTTCACCTTTGGGCACAACAATGCGATCCTCGAAGAAGAGAGTGTCCTTGTCATCAAGGCGGTAGCACTTGTACTTGGACTGACTCTTGGCAATCCCAATCTTCACCTTTCTCACCATAGCATCAAGAAGCTAGGCTTGGCGAATCTGGTCTTCTAAGGTAGGAGAGACTTGAAGGTTGGCGAGGAAACCTTGAGGAACAACTTGCAGATTAAGTTTGCGGAAAGCTTCACAAAGCTCGGGTTGATAAGGCTTGAGAATCAGACTGTTGCAGTAAGCCTTCCTGCTCAAAGCGTCAGCAATCACATTGGCCTTGCCTGGAGTGTACTCAATACTCGGATTATACTCTTGAATCATTTCGACCCATCGAGTTTGCCTGAGGTTGAGATTAGGCTGAGTGAAGATATACTTGAGACTCTTGTGATCAGTGAAAATGTCCACTTTTCTTCCCAATAGAAGATGTCTCCAAGTCAAAAGAGCATGCACAACTGCCGCCAACTCGAGATCATGAGTGGGGTAGTTCTTCTCATTAGGCTTCAACTGGCGAGATGTATAAGCAACAACTTTCTTCTCTTGCATCAAAACTGCGCCAAGACCTTGGAGAGAGGCATCACAAAAGACCTCGTACGGCTTGGATTCATCAGGTGGAGTCAGAACTGGAGCAGTGATCAATTTCTCTTTCAAAGTGTTGAAAGCAATATCACATTCCGGAGACCAAACGTACTTGACGTGCTTTTGAAGCAGATTTGAGAGAGGCTTTGCGACCTTAGAAAAGTTTTCAACGAATCTTCGGCAATAGCTTGCGAGACCGAGAAAACTGCGGAGTTGCTTCACGTTCTGAGGAGGTTCCCAATTCACAATTGCGGACACCTTCTCAGGATTCACGGCAATGCCCTTGGCAGAGATGATATGGCCAAGATAAAGAACCTCATCAAGCCAAAATTCACACTTGGAGAATTTGGCGTAGAACTGATGTTCTCTGAGCTTATCAAGAACCAAACGCAAGTGCTTGGCATGATCTTCCTTGTTCTTCGAGAAAACCAGAATGTCGTCGAGATAGACCAAAACGAAGTCATTGGTGTAGGCGTTGAAGATGAAGTTCATCATGCGAGAGAACGTCGGAGGAGCGTTGGCGAGGCCAAAAGACATGACAGTGTATTCATATGAACCAAAGCTTGTTCTGGATGCTGTCTTGGGAATATCTTCTTCACGAATGCGAATCTGGTGATAACCCATACGGAGATCAAGCTTGGAGAATACTTGGGCACCTTTGAGTTGTTCGAACAGCTCATTGATGTTTGGAAGAGGGTATTTGTTCTTGATGGTCTTCTTGTTCACTGGACGGTAATCAACACAAAGTCGGTCCGTTCCATCCTTCTTCTTCACAAAAAGAACACCACAACCCCACGGAGAAGAACTAGGCCGGATGAGACCCATTCTTTCTTGCTCATCGAGTTGCTTCTTCAGCTCCTTCAACTCTTCAGGTCTGAGCTTGTAAGGACGTTTGCACACAGGTTCCGTGCCAGGCTCAAGTTCAATAACGAATTCAACTGGCCGGTGCGGAGGCATTCCTGGGAGCTCTTCTGGAAAGACGTCTTGATATTCGCAAATGACTGGAATTTGAGAGATGGCATCCAATTCACCCTTCTCATTGAGAGAAAACAGATGGATAGTATCATCACGAGTGGCAAAGACAATTACATCCTCAGACGAATGAGTCAATTGAATCTGCCTGGTTGCACAATCAAGATGTGCCTTATGCTTAGAAAGCCAATCCATTCCGAGAATAAGATCAATATCCGAGTTACCAAGAACCACCGGAGAAGATAGAAACTTGTAATCGCCCAATGTGATAGCAACATCTTGGGCAAAAGCGCTAGCATTCATGAATTTACCCGGAGAAACAACAGATAACTGTCTAGGCAAGTCTTGCAAAGGCAACTCATGCTTAGAAACAAATGGCCTCGAGATGAAACAATGCGATGCACCCGTGTCAAAAAGAACTTTAGCAGGAATATCATTAACAGGGAGGTTACCCATGATCACATCTGACGAGTCCTCTGCCTGAGCTGCATTCATCAAATTGACCTTGGCGGACTTGGGGTTATGCTTGACCATAGCTGTACTTGCCGATCTGACAGGAGGAGGAGGAAGACGCCTCTGGTTGAGACACTTGTTGGCATAGTGACCCTTCTGTTGGCACTTGTTGCACGTGACCTCTGAAAGCGGACGGTGATACGGGGCACTCGATCTTGGAGCTTGAGACGAAGTCTTGTTCTAAAAGCCAGGGTTGGGGGGGTGGGAAGAACCACTGCCACCTTTGCTCTTCTGCTGATACGGCTGACGGAACAGAGGAGGAGGAAGCCAAAACTTCTGCTGCTTGGCCACTTGAGTAGAGGAAGAAGGAGTAACATCTCTGACTCGCTTCCTGGAAGCATCACACCTCAACTGAGCAGCCTCTTGCTTCAGTGCCATGTTGTAGAACTCATCGTATCTCAAGGGCTTGATGAGAACAAGGGCGAGCTGAATATCTTCTCTGAGACCACCCCTGAACTGATATATCATGCTCTTCTCATCAGGGACGTCCTGCTTGGCAAAGCGGGCGAGCTTCTGGAACAACTTGTTGTAGTCGTAGACAGACAAAGAGCCTTGCTTCAGATTGCGGAATTCCTCATGCTTGCTTTCAACCACGCTCTGCAGAATATGATGAGCTTGGAAATCTCGACGGAAATCATCCCAAGTGATAACACGTCCACCTCTGGAGTCCTTGTACTGCTGGAACCATTCTGCAGCTTGATCTTTGAGTTGGAAGGAAGCGAACTTCACAAAGTCCTCAGGCCTGACGTTGCTGCACTCGAAATGCTTACACAAATCCACAAGCCAATTGTCAGCATCGGTTGCCTCAACACAATTGCTAAAAGTTTTTGGCCCGTTAGCAAGGAACTGGTTGAGTGTAGCAAAGTGACTCTGATTACTGCCTTGATTCCCTTGACTGCTTTGATTGCGCTCTTGAAGAATTTGCATGATCAGCTGTGTGTTTGCATTGGTTGCGGCCATCACAGCTTGCCATGCCTCCGGAGGAGGTGGAGGTGGTGGCGGATCTTGATTCTGGTTCTGACTGGTGCTCTTAGCGGGAGCCATCCTGAAGAGGTTGACCACCGTTAGCACATAGACAGATAAATGAAGCTGAAACCAACGGAATGAAAATTGCAACATAAAGTCTTCACATCCGAACAAAATGAACGAATGCATTCCTCTTGAAATGGTCACATATCCATAAATTGCAAAGCCACGTAGAATTAAGGTAGAGAAATAAATCAACAAGGTACGGATCAAGAACGAATAATCGGTAAGAAATCCCAATCTCAAACCAATATCCGTGGAAGAAGAACTAGAGCTACTAGAATTCCCACCTATGAAACTCCCGAACCTTTCTGGTTATGCAATCAGGTGTTGGGGATACAGGGGAAGCATAATATCTCACCCAAGCTAGCAAATCCTACATCCAGCTGTATCCATCCTTCAACACATAACCAAGAAACCTTCGGAAACCATCTACCTCAACCTTCGAAAAGCATCCGTTATACAAGTTATGGCGATACTCCCGAACTCCCGCCCCAGTACTGGGTGGCCGTCGAGGTTATCTCACAACGACTGCATAAAGAGATTTTCGATGTCGCGCACAAATCTCAAGTAATACCAGAATTGCAACGATAAAATGTGACGACAACCTCGGAGCTCAACTCCCCGGGACACTCCACAACCCCTGACAGGAGGCACCAAGAACAATGTTCTCTCACAAAACCATCGGAACAAACCAAGATACTCGCGTGATCCTAAAAATTTTTTTTGTGAAATTGAGAAGAGAAGAGTCAAAACTCTACGTCAGGATGCCTTACCAGAGCGATGAGGAGACTGGGAAGTAAAAAGAATTCCTAACTCTCCGATATATAATTCCTAAGTGACTCAAAACATTTTTCTAGACACAACCGGCTGCTAAAAACGATCAAAGCAATGGGGCTCCTAAGGTCGGGGAAGGCTCTGATACCAACTTGTAACGCCCTCGATGCGGCTATATCTCCCACGTGTCGAGGCACGACTTAGAGGCATAACCGCATTGAAAGCAATGTCGCAAGTCAGGAAATCATCACACATCCCATGTACATAAATAATATAAAGGGGAGGTACATAGTTGGCTTACACTCGCCACGTCACATCAAAGTACATAAATAACATCCATCATACAAATCACTCATGGCCCGACTACGGTGCCAAAATAGAAAAAACCCCCAACATGCGACAAGGCCCTGAATCGATAACCCCAACTAGGCACCACTACTGATCGTCGGGAAAGGAAACATAATAACGCTGAGAGTCCTCGTCGAACTCCCACTTGAGCTCGTACTCGTCACCTGGAGCGGAATCACCTGGACCTGCATCTGGAATTATAGTATCTGTGAGCCACAGGGACTCAGCAATCTCGCACCCTCGCGATCAAAACTATTTAAGCTTATAGGAAGGATAAGGCAAGTATGTGGAGCTGCAGCAAGCGACTAGCATATGTGGTGGCTAACTTATACGCAAAAGAGAGCGAGAAGAGGAGGCAAGGCGCGAGCGAGAATCTAGAGGAACAACCTGCGCAAGCATTACTCCAACACCGTGTCCACTTCCCGGACTCCGCCGAGAAGAGGCCATCACGGCAACACACTCAGTTGATTCATTTTAATTAATTAAGATTCAAGTTATCTACAACCGGACATTAACAAATTCCCATCTGCCCATAACCGCGGGCACGGCTTTCGAAAGTTCAATCCCTGCAGGGGAGTCCCAACTTAGCCCATGACAAGCTCTCACGGTCAACGAAGGAAAAGACCTCCTCCCAAGACGTTCCGATCAGACTCGGTATCTCGGTAACTCAAGACACTTCGACAGGTTAAAACAAGACCAGCAACACATGGCGGCGGCGGGGTAAGTCGGACGTGTCCGTCGGCAGGGACTTTGTCTGGCGGGCGCGTGGGGTGGATCTAGGGTTCGGAGGTAGGGGAAGATCCGAAAAACGGGGTGTATATATAGGCATAAGTGGAGCTAGGAGAGTCCAAATGAGGTGCGGTTTTCGGCCACGCGATCGTGATCGAATGCTCTAGATGATGGAGTAGGTTTAGGTGGGTTTTGGGCCAAATTGGAGGGGTGTTGGGCTGCAACACACACGAGGCCTTTTCGGTCCCTCGGTTAACCGTTGGAGTATCAAACGAAGTCCAAATGATACGAAACTTGACAGGCGGTCTACCGGTAGTAAACCAAGGCCGCATGGCAAGTCTCGGTCCAATCCGGAAATGTTTAATCCCCACACACGAAAGAACGCTAGAAAAGGCCACCGGAGGAGAACGAAGCGCCGGAATGCAAAACGGACAACGGGGAAAATGCTTGAATGCATGAGATGAACATGTATGCAAATGCAATGCACGTGATGACATGATAAGAGATGCACGAAAAAGAAAAACAACACATGGAGACAAAGACCCGAACCCGAGAAATAAATATAACTTAATGCCGGAAACGGCAAGAGTTGGATACAAATATGGAAAGTATATCTGGGGCGTTACAGCAACGCCGAGGACGGCTTTGTTTTCAAGAAGGGGAGATGATGAGGACATGGCTACATAGTTACACCCATATCCCCTACTGTTTTACCTCTTGGAACAGTTGCTAGAGCTCTGATACCACTTGATAGAGGCAAAGGTGTCCCGTCTTTCGATGAGATGGTGGCTATCGTTTGGAGGAAGTCGACTTTGACGATCCGACTACGAACGTGCGAGGACATCGCGCCTTAGCAATCGCTAAACCAACTCTGAGAGGTTATTGACCACGCCGGAGCACGATCAACCTAACCACGAGGGTCTGTTTCCTGCGAGCAAACGAAGAACAAGCAAGAAACTGAGATTGCAATCTGGATATTGCAAATATAAGATGAAAACTTTATTGATCAAGGTGGGGTTATGTGAACGCCTTGGTCTGGTCGTTGAACACAAACGAAAGTACGAAGTTGCAGCTATGCCGAACTTTAAAATCTAAACAAAACCAAAGTCTAAACATGCCCTAAGGGCTGTATATATGGAGGAGAGAGGGGGAATTTCGTGGCCCTTGGTGAAGGGGTCCGAAACCAACCCTAACTCTTGTTTCCCCACACATACGGACTCTAAAAACAGCCTATACTTAAGTACTTCGAAAATACAAGGGCCTGGCCCAATAATAAGGTGACGTGGCACGTAGAATAGCCTCTGGACAAAATTTATGAAGTGGCATCTTGTATATTTCATCCAAGGCTTCATGCACTCATTATGGTGGCTTCAGATTCCTGGAATCATCACTTGTAACTCCGTTCTTGTTCCCCTTGCGCATGCCATCATCTCCATGCTTGAACTTGCTCCAAGGTTCATCTTTCTTGTCCAATCTAGGCCATTCATTTGTAAGCAAAACAAATGTATCCAATTTAGGCAGGATCATATTCTCATGAACATTAGAATCGTTACCAAGAAACAAAAGTACCTGATAATTCAATTGGTGTGCGTGAGCTCTAGTAATTGGCCCATTATGTATAACAGCAGGGGCTGTGGGTGTAACAATGGTATTGATGTCCTCATCATATTGATAGAGGCGAAGGTGTCCCGATGTTTCGATGAGATGGTGGCTATCGTTTTCTGTGGGAGTCGACCTTGACGATCCGACTACGAACGTGCGAGACGTCGCGCCTTAGCAATCACTAAACCAACTTCCGAGGGGTTATTGACCATGCCAGAGCACGATTAACCTAACCACGAGGGCCTGTTTCCTGCGAGCAAACGAAGAACAAGCAAGAAACTGAGATTGCAATCTGGATATTGCGAATATAAGATAAAAGCTTTATTGATCAAGGTGGGGTTCCGTGACGTCTTGGTCTGGTCATTGGACATAAACGAAGTACGCGAAGTTGCAGCTATGGCGAACTTTTAATCTAAACAAAACCCAAAGTCTAAACGACGCCCTAAGGGCTGTATATATGGAGGAAGAGGGGGGAATTTCGTGGCCCTTGGAGAAACCAACCCTAACTCTTGTTTCCCCACACATACGGATTCTAAAAACAGCCTATACTTAAGTATTTCGAAATTACATGGGCCTGGCCCATTAATAAGGTGACGCAGCACCTAAAATAGCCTCTGGACGAATTTATGAAGTGGCATCTTGTATATTTCGTCCAAGGCTTCATGCACTCCTTGATGGTGGCTTCAAAGTCCTGAAATCATCACTTGTAACTCCGTTCTTGTTCCCCTTGCGCATGCCATCATCTCCATGCTTGAACTTGATCCAAGGTTCATCTTTCTTGTCCAAGCTAGGCCCTTCATTTGTAAGCAAAACAAATGTATCCAATTTAGGCAGCATGTGCAAGATCTAGTAATTGGTCCAGTATGTATAGCAGCAGGGGATGTGGGTGTAACAATGGTATTGATGTCCTCATCATCCTCCCCTTCTTGAAATGAAGTCGTCCTCGACGAAAGTTCATCGTCCTCACCCAAATAAGGCTTCAAATCTGCAATGTTAAAAGTGGGACTAACCCCAAAATCTGCAGGCAGCTCAAGTTTATATATTATCATTTATTTTCTCTAACACCTTAAAAGGACCATCAGCACGTGGCATTAGCTTTGATTTGCGCAAATTAGGAAATCTATCCTTACGCAAATGTAACCAAACAAGATCTCCAGGTGCAAACACAACATGTTTTCTACCCTTATCTCCAGCAAGTTTATATTTAGCATTCATACGCTCAATGTTTTCCTTAGTTAACTCATGCATTTTTAAAATCAATTCAGAACGTTCTTTAGCATCAAAATTAACCTTCTCCGAAGATGGAAGAGGCAACAAATCAATAGGTGCACGAGGTAGGAAACCATACACAATTTCAAAAGGGCACATCTTAGTAGTAGAATGCAATGAACGATTATAAGCAAATTCAATATGAGGCAAGCATTCTTCCCACATTTTCTTGTTATTCTTCAAAACAGCCCTAAGCATAGTAGACAATGTTCTATTGACTACTTCAGTTTGTCCATCAGTTTGGGGGTGACAAGTAGTACTAAAAAGCAGCTTAGTCCCCAACTTAGCCCATAAACATCTCCAAAAGTGGCTAAGAAATTTAGTATCACGATCTGAAACAATAGTATTTGGCACACCATGTAAGCGAATAATTTCACGAAAGAACAAATCAGCAACATTAACAGCATCATCGCTTTTATGACATGGTATAAAGTGTGCCATTTTCGAGAACCTATCCATGACAACAAATATGCTATCCCTCCCCTTCTTTGTTCTAGGTAAACCTAAAACAAAGTCCATAGATATATCCTCCCAAGGAACACTAGGTACAGGCAAAGGCATATATAAACCATGAGGATTGAGTCGTGACTTAGCTCTTTGACATGTAGTGCAGCGAGCAACAGAACGCTCAACATCCCGTCTCATCTTTGGCCAAAAGAAATGTGTAGCAAGTATATCCTCCGTCTTCTTGACGCCAAAGTGTCCCATTAATCCTCCTCCATGCGCCTCCTGCAACAACAAAAGATGAACGGAGCTAGCTGGAATGCATAGCTTGTTAGCACGAAACACAAATCCATCGTTAAGAACGAACTTGTTCCAAGTTCTCCCTTCCTTACAATTCTGCAATACATCTTTAAATTCAGCATCATTAACATATTGATCCTTGATGGTCTCCAAACCAAATATTTTAAAGTCAAGTTGTGAAAGCATAGTATAACGACGAGACAAGGCATCAGCAATAACATTTTCTTTACCCTTCTTGTGTTTAATCACATAAGGGAAAGTCTCAATGAATTCAACCCATTTAGCATGTCGACGGTTCAGTTTTGCTTGAATTTTAATGTGTTTCAAAGATTCATGATCAGAATGTATAACAAATTCCTTGGGCCATAAATAATGTTGCCATGTTTCTAAGGTCCGAACAAGAGCATATAATTCTTTATCATAAGTAGAATAGTTCAGACTAGGCCCACTCAATTTTTCAGAAAAGTATGCAACAGGTTTTCCATCTTGTAATAACACACCTCCTAATCCAATTCCACTAGCATCACATTCAAGCTCAAAAGTCTTATTGAAATTAGGAAGTTGGAGTAAAGGAGCATGTGTCAACTTATCTTTCAATACCGTGAAGGCTTCTTCCTGTGCGGTACCCCAAACAAAAGGTACATCCTTCTTTGTAAGCTCGTTGAGAGGTGCAGCAATGGTGCTGAAATCTCTCACAAAACGCCTATAAAACCAGCGAGGCCAAGGAAACTCCTCACTTGTGACCGTTTTGGGCTGCGGCCAACTCTCAATAGCTTCAATCTTGGCTTTATCAACTTCAATTCCCTGTGGAGTAACAACATAGCCAAGAAAAGATACTCGGTCGGTGCAAAAGGTGCACTTTCCAAGGTTACCAAACAAACGTGCATCACGTAGAGCAATAAAAACAGCACGTAAATGTTCCAAATGTTCCTCCAAAGATTTGCTATAATTCAATATGTCATCAAAGTAAACTACCACAAATCGTCCAATGAAAGCACGTAAAACTTCGTTCATTAACCTCATGAAAGTACTAGGTGCATTAGTTAACCCAAAAGGCATGACTAACCACTCATATAATCCAAACTTAGTTTTAAATGCTGTTTTCCATTCATCTCCCAATTTCATACGAATTTGATGGTAACCACTACGCAAATCAACTTTGGAGAATATTGTAGAGCCACTCAATTCATCAAGCATATCATCTAGCCTAGGAATAGGATGACGATAACGAATAGTAATATTATTAATGCCTCTACAATCAACGCACATACGCGACGTACCATCCTTTTTCGGCACTAAAATGATAGGAACAGCACAAGGACTAAGGGATTCGCGTATATAACCTTTGTCGAGCAGTTCTTGTACTTGACGCATAATCTCCTTCGTCTCCTCTGGATTGGTACGGTATGGTGCCCGGTTGGGTAATGATGCACCGGGAATTAAGTCAATTTGATGCTCAATCCCGCGAATAGGTGGTAATGCCGGTGGCACATCTTGTGGAAAGACGTCGGCGAACTCCTGCAAAATGTTAGTGACAGCAGGAGGCAAAGAGGAAGGCACGTCCTCGAATGAAAATAATGCCTCTTTGCACACAAAAGCATAGAAAACAGATTTGCTAAAATCTAGATCATCAATATCAGATTTGGTGGCAAGTAAACATGCACTTTTCAATTTAATTTCAGAAGCAACACTAGATTGTTTATTATTATTAGGCTGCATTTGTTGCTCAAATTCTTTTGCCACAATCTGATTTTCACTCTTAGTTTTCTCCTGTTTTGCTTTATTAGCTCTATTAATATCATCTTTCAAAATGGAATCAAGAGTCATATGAAGCAAAGTAATATTTTTATCCTTATGAACAAGAGTATACTGATTGTTTCTACCATGGTGAATAGAATCTTTATCAAATTTCCATGGTCTACCAAGTAATAAGTTACATGCTTGCATCGGTACCACATCACAATCAACATAATCAGCATATGTAGAGATACTAAAATGCACACGAACAATACGTGTTACCTTAACCTTGCCGCTGTTGTTGAACCATTGGATGTAGTAAGGATGTGGATGTGGTCTTGTGGTGAGAGATAGCTTCTCCACCATCTCGATGCTAGCCAAGTTGTTGCAACTCCCTCCATCTATGATCACGCGAACAGAACGTTCCTTCACAACTCCCTTTGTATGGAACAAATTATGCCTCTGATTTTGCTCAGCTTGTGTAACCTGCACACTCAAAACACGTTGAGCAACTAAACATTCATACCTGTCAGCATCTTCAGGAGCCATGTATTGCCTCTCATGATCAGAATCGTCTCCACCGTGTTCGTCACGTGTAATAAGAGCCAAAGTCTCCTCATCATAGTCACTAGCGGACTCATACCCACCATCCTCAGTAACAATCATCACACGCTTAGATGGACATTCTCTCGCATAATGACCTCCACCCTTGCAACGTCGACAAATAATATCATGTGTTTGCCCTGGTGATGCCATGGATGAAGAAGAGCTCTTTGCAGGCCCAGAAGGTGTGCTCTTGGCAGATAGTGGTGATTGTGCCTGCTTTATTGTATCACGGTTGGAGGTGGCAGCCGACGGAGGCGCCGGTGAAGCAGAACGTGTGGAAGTAGATGATGCACGTGCTGTCCATGAAGAAGGTCGACCTGCAGAAAAGTTAGTCCGCGCCAATGCCTGTCGATCCTGCACTTCACGTTCAGCTTTACAAGCAAGATGGAATAAACGAGTGATATTAGTATACTCCTTATACTCTAGAATCGTCTGAATCTCTCTATTTAATCCACCCATAAAACGTGCAAGCATAGCTTCATTCTCCTCAACAATACCACATCTAATCATGCCAGTTTGTAATTCCTGATAATATTCTTCTACAGAATTTTTTCCCTGTCTTAAGCGCTGCAATTTTTGAAGTAATTCACGTTGATAATATGGTGGAACCCAACGAGTACGCATAGCAGTTTTCAAAGCAGCCCAAGTAGCAGGAATGGGATATAATCTACAATGCTCAGACCACCAAACACATGCAAAACTAGTGAATGCACAAACAGCAGCAGGAACACGTCTCTCCTCGGGATATTGTAAACATGTAAATCGTTGTTCAGTTTCTAACTCCCAAGTAAGATATATATCAGGAACATATCTACCCTCAAATGGTGGAATATTCAATTTTAGTTTAGGGAGATGGTCATGATCTCGTACCTGAGGGTGAGCCCTACCATTGCCATTATTTGCATGTGGACGACCTGATGGTTGCTGTGCTGGTGGTGGCACGTAGTTCTGATTTTGATCAACCTCATCCTCGTAATCGCCAGCAAAATCATCCTCCTCCGCATCAGCAGCAGGAGCCACAGAAGTAGCAATAGCAGCACCAACAGTTTGGCCAGGTGCAAGAGGGAGACGGCTCGCTCGGCGGAGGGCTGTTTCACGATGTGTAGGTAGTCGTCGTTGTTGTTGTTGTAGAGGTGCGTTAGGTGCAGCCGGTGGTGGTGGTGGAAGACGCGCGAGCAATTCATTAAACCTGTCATCGAGCTTTGTTTCGAACGTCTTCTCCATGTCATCTATCTTCTCCGTGGCCTCTTCAAATCTGTTTAGCACATCCTACACCTGTCCATTCATCATTTGCTGAAATTTATCATGCAACTCCTGATTCGTCATGTACTCCCAGTCAGTCTCGTCGGCTTGTGATCCTGCCATGGTTAGCAACAATAGAAAACACACAAGAATATGATCCTACAGAATACTAACAAGAGGTGGTGGTGGCGGGTGTCACAAATCCGTCAAGCAAATCTCAAATTCTTACCAGTTCTTACCCAGCAGCAGGCGGTGATCGGCAACCGTTGTAGTCAAAACTCTCAAAAGCTTGGATAGAGCGATTGCCAGGGAGAGTCAAACGCACGACGTAGAGGTATGTGGAGCTGGGAAGGCTTATAGTATGGTAGCAAAAAGGGTCAGCAATAATCAATTCAGAGATGCAAAGTTGAATAAACGCTCAACAACGGTATTGTGCTGGTCCTAGGCTAGACCCTGCTAGAGACGCGAGCCTAGAACACTAACAAAATCACGGCGCTGCACGTAAATAAGGGAAAAGCACACTCTGGAACTTTTTTTTTGTTTTTTTTTGCGCTCCTCTATTTTTTTTTGCGAAAAATTACTATAATGGCGAGTGTCTCAAAACTCTTCCCTCGTCAAACTGATAGGACGGGCACGAAAATTTTTTTTTCACTTTTTTTTCGGAAATCAGGGCAGCGACGATGAAAAAGTGCGACAAAAAATCACTATGATGGCACGTGGCTCAAAAGACTCAGAAAAGCCTAAAAATAGGATAGGGAAAAAATATTTTTGCCCGTGAAAATTTTGGCCTAAAAACTGCCCGGGGGCCCGTGAATTTTTTTTTCCGAGACCTACGCAGGCAAGGAAACACGAATCGGAATTGAGATTGATCTCAAGAACAAACCTAATATGAGAAGAACTCGGATTGGTGGTGGATATATGGTTGTGGTATATGGCAGCGTTGGTGGTATATGGTAGCGGTGGTGGTATATGGATAGAGATTGATGGTGGTATATGGATACGGATTGGTAGTGGTATACGGATAAGGATTCAGAGTGGTGGCGGATAAGCAAAAGTGGTAGATGGGCGATGATGATGGTGCGGCGGCGGCGTGACAACTTATGACCAGAACTCGAAACTCTAAAAGACTAGACTCTAAGACCAGCAACTTGACACGACGATGCAACCGCAAATTCAACAAAGCAAAAACCCTAAAAAAGATTATGCAAAGGCTCAGATTGGTTCGGATATGATGAACTAACCCTAATTTTTTTTGTGTGGCTTTTTCGTGGACTGTAGGTATGAAGAACAGACTCGATCTAATCTACGAAAAACTGTAAAATCTCACCGAGCAACCTGGAAATCTGATACCACTTGATAGAGGCAAAGGTGTCCCGATGTTTCGATGAGATGGTGGCTATCGTTTTCTGTGGGAGTCGACCTTGACGATCCGACTATGAACGTGCGAGACGTCGCGCCTTAGCAATCGCTAAACCAACTTCCGAGGGGTTATTGACCACGCCGGAGCACGATCAACCTGACCACGAGAGCTTGTTTCCTGCGAGCAAACGAAGAACAAGCAAGAAACTGAGATTGCAATCTGGATATTGCGAATATAAGATGAAAGCTTTATTGATGAAGGTGGGGTTCTGTGACGTCTTGGTCTGGTCGTTGGACACAAACGAAGTACGCGAAGTTGCAGCTATGGCGAACTTTTAATCTAAACAAAACCCAAAGTCTAAACGACGCCCTAAGGGCTGTATATATGGAGGAAGAGAGGGGAATTTCGTGGCCCTTGAGGGTGGGGTCTGAAACCAACCCTAACTCTTGTTTCCCCACACATACGGACTCTAAAAATAGCCTATACTTAAGTATTTCGAAATTACATGGGCCTGGCCCATTAATAAGGTGACGCAGCACCTAGAATAGCCTATGGACGAATATTATGAAGTGGCATCTTGTATATTTCGTCCATGGCTTCATGCACTCCTTATGGCGGCTTCAAAGTCCTGAAATCATCACTTGTAACTCCGTTCTTGATCCCCTTGCACATGCCATCAACTTCATGCGTGTTCTTGCTCCAATGTTCATCCTTCTCCAAGCTAGGCCCTTCATTTGAAAGCAAAACAAATGTATCCAATTTAGGCAGCATCATAATCTCATGAACATTAGAATCATTACCAAGAAACGAAAGTACCTGGTAATTTAATTGGCGTGTGCGAGCTCTAGTAATTGGTCCAGTATATGTAACAGTAGGGGCTGTGGGTGTAACAATGGTATTGTTGTCCTCATCACCGGATCTGTCCCAAGGAGCTGGACGACTCGCCCCCAACGCCTGAGAAGGGCCGGCTGGGTTGCAGCCGTTCCAGGGGTATGCAGAGGAGGTTGAAAGCCTCAACCGAGAGCATGCTGAGGCCCGCGCCGCCATCAATGAGGTTTCTGGTGACAGCCACCCGGGAGATGGTGGGGGTGCACAGCATGGGGAGCGCACCCGAGCAGGCCGAGTTGGAGGGGTGGTCCTCCGAGCTGAAGGTTAGGCCGGTCTCAGGCGCCGCCCGGTCCAGGGGAGCCCCCTGCCGCGTGGAAGCGGCGCTTACCCGACGGATGAACGGCTTGATGTGGTGACTTGTAGACGGCGCCTGCGAGCCTCCCAAGAGGGCCGCGACGACCGGGGGTGTTGGTGCAGCGCGATGGGTGGGGAAGAGGTTGCGGGGCTCTTCCCGAGAAGCCACGGAGGCTGCCGGCGGGTGGAGCAGCCATGTGCGCGGGGCGCCGGTGAGGGCCATGGGGAGCCAGTTGGCCACGACCCTATCGTCACCTCCGGCTTCGCGGAGGGCCTCCTCGCTCGCCAGCAAGAAGGCCAGCGGATCTGTCGTGCCGCCGTAGCGTGGCGGCGTCGTTCGCTTGAGCTTGTCCGGCCACCATACCCATTGCAGGGCTGGGGCCAGGGCTCGGAGCCCCCTGGCTCCCGTGCTGGCGCCGGAGCCGGAGCGGGCGACGCGCTACCCATCGCGAGGCGGGCCGTGGCAGTGGCGGAAGAGAAAACTCCGGTGCACCCCTACCTGGCGCGCCAAATGTCGGATTTCGGGTTCCGGCAGACCCTTGAGGTTCGAAAACTGGGGTGCGTGCGGAGATTTCGCCTCCTACCTACCTCCACCCCTCCGCCTCGCTAAGATCTAAACTATGGAAAGAACAACACAAGAGACACAGGGTTTATACTGGTTCGGGCCACCGTTGTGGTGTAATACCCTACTCCAATGTGTGGTGTGGAGGATTGCCTCTTGGGCTGATGATGATGAACAATACAAGGAAGAACAGCCTCGCGAGGGTCTGTTCTTGGCTGGGGAGATGTACTGCTGGGAGGAGTCCAGTCACCTTTCTCTCTCTGATCCTTTTATCCTTTGATCCCTCTATCCCCTTAGAACCTCTCTTTGCTCTGTGGGTGGCTGGTCCTATTTATAGAGGCCCTGGTCCTCTTCCCAAATATTGAGCGGGAAGGGAGCCAACAATGGCGGGCTAATTTGAAGGGGGACAGCTAGTACTAGCTACCCTGACAAAAGTAGTCTTTGCCTGCACAAAGCTCTGGTGATGACGCCATCTCGGGCTCCACGATGACCTCCATCTTGTAGTCCTCATGGTCTTGGTATCGTTGCACCGAAATGGCAACCTTTGCCCAATGCCTCGGTACTCTGCGGCTGCGCTTGCCCCCTTTGCACCAAAGAGGAAAGGAGGACACTGCGCGGGCTGGCACCCGCCTGGCGCCCTCGGTCGTCATGGCTTGCGTCACGGGCACCTCGTGAGGTACCCTGCCTTGATCTCTCCGCCTCCTCGTGAGCCAGCCTGACGAGGCCGTGCCTGAGGAAGCTCCGTGTCGTCCGCCCTGCGAGGCTTGGCCCCTCGCGAGGGTCTTAGGTTTGTGTTGGTGAAGATGCGGCCGCGCTGGGCCCTCTTTTGAGCCACGCCGTAGGCCGCAGGCAGGCAAGTCTGGGGACCCCCGTTCCCAGAACGCCGACAGGTGCACGCGGCTCGACGAAAAGTGTTCGATGTCGGTGTACTTGAGCCGGAGAGGTTAAAGTCGGAGTGGCGACTTGAACGGCTCCTTCTTGAAGTGGAAGAAGAGCGGTTGAGCAACAAAGTGCGAATCTCGTCCATCCTTCCGTTATTCTCTTGCTTGTGATCGTCGAGCTTGTGGTCGAAGTAGTCCCTTGTACGTTGCTCGGAAAGTCGCAAGTCGGCGGCAAGGTTGTCGATGCGTTCACTCATAGCTTGTTGCCCTTGATGCAAAGCACGTTGTGCACCAAAGAGGTGACTCTTGGTGACGAAGGAGTTCATGTCGTCGTCTTGCTCCATGAAGAGTGGGTTGGTAGAAGTACTTGGCCTATCCATCATTCCAAGACAAGTGTGAGTGGTAGAAAGAGAAGAACGAATACCAAATGTACTTTGAGCGAAGTTGAAAGTGAATCGATGACCACTCCAATGTAGGATAATGAAATAGCCCAATTGGTATGAATTCTCGTCGGTTTCTCACACCTACACAAGTAAAAGCTTATGGTGGAGCTTGGTTAGGATGGTGGCACAATTTTTAATGTGAATGTAAGCAAGATTCAATAATGTTGGAGAAGATTCGCAAGATGTAATGTAACAAGTAGACCAAGCATATACGGTACACGGAAACACCGCACAAAAAGATAAGTGGGGTTGTGCAACCAAGGGTGAGCCAAAATGTGGAATCCACAAAAATGCTCTTGTTGCACAACACTAGAGAGACGCTAGCACAATTGCACGATAGGCGGATACAAGAACTTGTGCACAACCTAGTTAGCAAAAATGCAACGACTTCTATCCCAAATATGTTTTATGCAAGGTGTTACTATGATATGATCCAAGATGATCGAGTACGACAATCTTAATGTTGTATGATGCTATGGTTCTTGCTTAAAAGCTCTTTGCTTATCTTTCCTCTTTGCTTAAAAGCTTGGTTGGCTCTTTGATGTTTGAGCTCTTTTCTCATGCAATGCTTGACGAACCAAGATAGCAAGTGATTATGCGATGAAAACTTCGTGACACAAGAGATGATACAAATATAGGCAACAATGATATATGTATGCTATGGGAAGTATGATCACTAATGTGCACAAGTCTCGTTGCCGGCAATACTCAATGGCTAGTCTCGATGGGTAAGCAACGCAAAGGAGTAAGGCGATGATGGCTATCAATGTAATGGCAAGAGTGATATGTCCAATACCAAGATGAGGTTACCGGTCTTGCTTCCGGTATGGTGTCAAAGTGGAGGCACGAATACCAAGTCATAGTCGAGGTGGTCGTTGTTGATGACACGTCCGTGGCGAAGATGAGCGGCGGTGATCTCGATGGCAAACCGTACCTAGATAGCCGAAACGCAAAAGGATATGATACCGCAACTCATATTCTCAAGACCAAAGGCAACCAAAATCATCGGAGTAGGTAGCGGTTAAGACGTGGTGTGGGTTGGGATCATGGCAATGTTTGCGGAAAGTCGGTGGTGGTGTAGTTGAAGCCGAAACAAAATTTGAGCAAAATCAGTTGCAGAGTAGCGGTTGTCCAGAAATGGACGAATGTCCGGTCGCCGGTCGTCCGGTGAGGTCGGACATCCAGTGCTACCTGGGTCGTCGGACGTCCGGTGAAGTTACGGTCATCCGGTGGTCGGGGTCAACGTGAAATTTCAGATCCGGGATGTTATTTTGGGGATTTTGGGAGGGATTTCGAGGTGGAGATGGTGGGGGAAGGCTAGATACACTTGCAACACAACAAATTCACGGATCAAAACCAACAAAACATCATCAAAACTCACAAAACACAAGAAAAATTTTTGGGGCTATTTTTGTCGGGATTTTCAGATTAGGACGAAAAACAACAAAATCAAGCTAGAAAAACGAAGAGGGGGCTCCGAAATCGTGATCAACCTTGCTCTAGATACCAAGATGATGTAGGGTAGAACCCTAATCGCCCGATCTTTCACGAAAGGAGCGGATCCCGCAAAGAACACGAGGAACACGAGGGGAAAACGAGGGAAATCACGAGGGGAAACACGAGAGAATCACTCAACCAACAAGAAATGATCACACATGCGCTAGATCCTCAAATACATAAGAGAAGATACACGATCCACAATCAACTAGGGACGATACATAGGTATTCGGTCTTCTCCGTGAGGAGGTCTTGAATCCACGGGGGGATCTTCCCTTAGAAAGGGGGCTTGAATCCAAAGGGATCTTCTTCGAAGAGGCCGCAGTCTCTCACACGGAGGAGATCTGATATGGATGAGCATAGCTCTATCTCTCAAATGAGCTAAACAAATGCTAACCCTAGAAAGGAGGTGGGGGAGGTCTATTTATAGTCTAAGTGCAAATGGGGGCGAAGTGAAAGGGTACATGGGCCTCGGGCCCGAACACTGTGCGCAGACAGGTACCGGACGTCCACTGGGGACCGGTCGTCCGGTGTCTCAGGAGCTGCCGGACGTCCGGTGACCTCCGGTCGTCCGCTGGTTCTGTTCTGTGATGGGGGTGCCGGACGTCCGGAGGCGTCGGTCTTCCGCTGACTTTGTTTCGGGTGCAGCTACGTCGGTCATCCGGTCTGGACCGGACATCCTCTCGTTTGCTTCGGGTCTCGAGGCACCGGTCGTCCGGTCTGGACCGGACGTCCGCTGGCTGGGACTTGGCTGATGCTTCAGGCCCCAGACATCCGGTCCCGGCCGGTCGTTCGGTGGCTGGGACTTTTCCGGCAGCCCTTCTTCTTCTTCGTCTTCTCGTCCATCTTCCTCTACTTCTTGTCCTTGCTCCTTAGCTTCTCCATTGTACCTGAGTATGCACAAAGTATCCATATGAGGTAGTAGCCATGCTTCATGTGCATCGAAGTGGAATTGTAAGAGGAGAGATGTCACCTCGGTTTCAAGGACTCTTGCACGTGATCGAGTCATGGGTCCGGTTGGCACTTGATGAGTCGATGGTAGGTCCATGGGGATGACTTTGGGATGCTCCGCATTAACGCGGAGGGTTTTTATCCTCATGTTGCTCTTGTCGTGGAGGATTTCCATTGTCTTCATGCTCTCGATGAACTTGATGGTGTTGGCGAGCTTGTGGAGGATCTTCGCGAGCTTGAAGAGTAACTTGACGATGCACGCGAGCGTGAAATCTTTGTTCTTGAATTTCTTCGCGATGTGCTTCTTCTTGTTCACGGGCTTGTCGGCTTCGGTCGGCAATGGCTCGACTCGAATCGCGTAGAGCTTGTTGCGCCGCCAGTGCTTGAGCGTCCTGGAGTTGTTGTGCTTGACGTTGTGTCTCGGCATCTTGGGCATTTTGGTGTAGACGCGCTCGCTCTTCCTCTTGATGTTGGCGGTGACGTTGTCGCTCTTGTGCAAGCGCAAAGGCTTCTTGAGTTTGACGTTGTCGGCGCTCTTGAGAGTCGGTGTCTCTCAGGGGATTGAGGCTTGCTTGACGGTTGGCGCGCATGGCTCGATGAAGAGTGTTCGATGTCGGTGTACTTGAGCCGGAGAGGGTGCAGTCGGAGTGGTGGCTTGAACGGCTCCTTCTTGAAGTGGAAGACGAGCTGTTGAGCAACAAAACACGAGTTTCGTCCATCCTTGCGTCATTCTCTTGCTTGTGATCATCGAGCTTGTGGTCGAAGTAGTCCTTTGTATGTTGCTCGGAAAGTCGCAAGTCGGCGGCAAGGTTGTCGATGTGTTCACTCATCGCTTGTTGCTCTTGATGCAAAGCACGTTGTGCACGGAAGAGGTGACTCTTGGTGACGAAGGAGTTCATGTCATCGTCTTGCTCCATGAAGAGTGGGTTGGTAGAAGTACTTGGCCTATCCATCATTCCAAGACAAATGTGAGTGGTAGAAAGAGAGGAACGAGTACCCAATGTACCTTGACCGAAGTTGAAAGTGGATCGAGGATCACTCCAATGTAGGACAAGGAAATAGCACAAAATTGGTACGAGTTCTTGTTGGTTTCTCACACCTACACAAGTAAAAGCTTTTGGTTGAGCTTGGTTCAGATGGTGGCAGAAAATTTGATGCAATTGTAAGTGATCTTCAATAATGTTGGAGAAGATTCGCAAGATGCAATGTAACAAGTAGACCAAGCATATAAGGTACACGGAAACACACACGCCAAAAGATAAGTGGGGTTGTGCAACCAGGGGTGATCCAAAATGTGGAATCCACGAAAATGCTCTTGTTGCACAACACTAGAGAGACGCTAGCACGATTGCACGATAGGCGTATACAAGAACTTGTGCACAACCTACTTAGCAAAAATGCAACGACTTCTATCCCAAATACTTTGTATGCAAGGTGTTGCTATGATATGATCCAAGATGATCGAGTATGACAATCTTAATGTTGTATGATGCTATGGTTCTTGCTTAAAAGTTGTTTGCGTATCTTTCCTCTTTTCTTAAAAGCTTGGTTGGCTCTTTGATGTTTGAGCTCTTTTCTCATGCAATGTTTGACGAACCAAGATACCAAGTGAGTATGCGATGACAAGTTTGTGACACAAGAGATGATACCAATATAGGCAACAATGATGTATGTATGTAAGCTATGGGAAGTATGATCACTAATGTGCACAAGTCTTGTTGCCGGCAATACTCAATGGCTAGTCTCGATGGATAAGCAACGCAATGTAATGGCAAGAATGATATGTCCAATACCAAGATTAGGTTACCAGTCTTGCTTCCGGTATGGTGTCAAAATGGTGGCACGAATACCAAGTCGTAGTCGAGGTGGTCATTGTGGATGACGCGTCCGTGGAGAAGATGAGCAGCGGTGATGTCGATGTCGAACCGTACCTAGATAGCCGAAACACAAAAGGATACGGTACCGCAACTCAAATTCTCAAACCTCAAAGTAGCAATTGTGTCGGAGAGCGAAACGGTCCAAAAATATGGTGGGTTATGCGGAAGTGGTGGAGGTATGCGGAAATATATATGGTATATGGTGAGCACCGGAACAAAATTTGGTGGAATTTTGGGTGGAGTTGTGGAAGTAGTGCGAACGTTCTGTCGAAGCCGAAAGTTCCGGGTAAGATGGAGGGTCCGGGGTCCGGAGGTTCCGGGGAAGGCCGGAAGGTCCGGGGGCCGGAATGTCTGGGCTGGACTGGAAGTTCTGGCGGTCGTGATTCTGCCAAGAACAGAGACTTCGGGATCGTGGATTTGGGCGGAAAAACTTGAGAAAAAAGCCCAAATCCGAAGGGGAAAAAAGAAATTGGAGGAAAAGAAGGGTGGGGAGGATAGATCTACAAGCCACACACAAAATTCACGGATCAAAATCAACAAAATCGCAACACACGAACAAATCACAAAAAAAAATTGGGGATGTTTTTGGTGGGGATTTTCGGATTAGGACGAAAAACAACAAAATTAGGCTAGAAACACAACGGGGAGGCTCTGAAATCGTGATCAACCTTGCTCTAGATACCAAGATGATGTAGGGTAGAACCCTGGTGGCCCGATCTTTCACGAAAGGAGCGGATCCCGCGAAGAACGTGAAGAACACGAGGAGGGAAACGAGGGAAAACACAAGGGGAAACACAAGAGGAACACTCAAAATAACAAGAACAAGTCACACATGTGCTAGATCATCGGGTACATAGAACGATACACGAATCCACGGACAACTATGGACGATACAAGAGTAGCCGGTTCTTCCCCGTGAGGAGGTCTTGAATCCACAAGGGGATCTTCCCGTAAAGGGGTCTTGAATCCACGGTGGATCTTCTCCGAAGTGGGGCCGCGGTCTCTCTCAAGGAGTAGATCCGATATGGATGAGCGAAGCTCTATCTCTGAGTATGAGCTAAACCAACTATAACCCTAGAAAGTCCTACGGGATAGAGTATATATAGTCTAGGTGACGAAAGGGTACACGGGCCTCGGCCCAAGTGGCTGCGCGCAGGCAGGGCCGGAAGTTCCGGGCACCGGAGGTTCCGGGGAGGGTCCGGCCTAACCAGAGAGTTGGCACGGTGGAGATGTGCCGGCATCCGGGGGCCGGAAGGTCCGGGCATGATGAGGACATCAATACCATTGTTATACCCACAGCCCCTTATGCTATACATACTGGACCAATTACTAGAGCTCGCGCACGCCAATTGAATTATCAGGTACATCCGTTTCTTGGTAACGATTCTAATGTTCATGAGAATATGATGCTGCCTAAATTGGATACATTTGTTTTGCTTACAAATGAAGGGCCTAGCTTGGACAAGAAAGATGAACCTTGGAGCAAGTTCAAGCATGGAGATGATGGCATGCGCAAGGGGAACAAGAACGGAGTTACAAGTGATGATTCCAGGACTCTGAAGCCACCACAATGAGTGCATGAAGCATGGGACGAAATATACAAGATGCCACTTCATAAATTTCGTCCAGAGGCTATTTTAGGTGTTGCGTCACCTTATTATTGGGCCGGGCCCATGTATTTTCGAAGTACTTAAGTATAGGCTGTTTTTAGAGTCCGTATGTGTGGGGAAACAAGAGTTAGGGTTGGTTTCGGACCCCTGCACCAAGGGCCACGAAATTCCCCCTCTCTCCTCCATATATACAGCCCTTAGGGCATCGTTTAGACTTTGGGTTTTGTTTAGATTAAAAGTTCGCCATAGCTGCAACTTCGCGTACTTCGTTTGTGTCTAACGACCAGACCAAGACGTCACAGAACCCCACCTTCATTAATAAGGCTTTCCTCTTATACTCGTAATATCCAGATTGCAATCTTAGTTTCTTGCTTGTTCTTCGTTTGCTCGCAGGAAACAGGCCCTCGTGGTTAGGTTGATCGTGCTCCGGCGTGGTCAATAACCCTCGGAAGTTGGTTTAGCGAGTGCTAAGGCGCGATGTCTCGCACATTCGTAGTCGGATCGTCAAGGTTGACTCCCACAGAAAACGATAGTCACCTTCTCATCGAAACATCGGGACACCTTTGCCTCTATCAGGGCAGGCCGGAGGTTCCGGGCACCGGAAGATCCGGGACGGGGTCCGGGCTAACCCGAGAGTTGGCACGCCTGGGTTGGTCGAAGTCATCGGCGGCCGGAAGCTCCGGGACGGCCGGAAGGTCCTGGTGCCGGAAGCTCCGGGCTCTGGCCAGAAGTTCCGGGCTGTCTAGAGTGTTGACGCCCGTCTCTTCTTCTACAGTCCTCGGCTCCGAGTCTTGAGCGTTGTACCTGATGACACATAGTATCTCAGACTTAGGCAGTATCCATGTCTCACTTGAAGAGGGGGAAAACTCAAGTAGGAGTGATTTCACCTCGGATTGAATAGCACGTGCCCTAGCCGTTGTCATTGGTCCACTTGGAGCTTGGATAGTTGAGGTGGCATTCATGGGGATGGTCGTGGGATGCTCCGCATCAGGAGACCTAGCAGCAAGGAAGAAAACACACTCGGAGTAGAGGTTAGGTCGTTAGAAATCATAGTGGCCTCACATGCTGTGTCAACTACCTCACTCACTAAGTGTGGTGGCTCACTCACTCCCTCTTGGATGCTCTCACTCATATGGTTGGTGGAGTCACTCAAATGGCTCTCAACCTCACATAGGATGTGTGGCATGCTCTCAAGTGTGGGGCTAGTGGTGGTCACACTCATCCTCTCATAGGAAATGCTCTCAATGTCATGTATGGTTGAGTCACTCATGTCACTCATGGTGGGGTGGCTCTCCTCACATGGGAATTGGGGCATCTCTTTATATGTGGGTGCCGGAGAGATGTTGGTGCAAATGTCTCCATGCTCAATCATGTCGTAGTCGTAGCCGTGGATGAAGGCCGAAGATGGCACATCATCACTCTCCTCCAAGCCAAAGATAAGGTCTCATTTGCGGTCTCTTAGCTTGACTCGGAGTATGAGTCCAATATGGGTGTCGTCTTCAAGTGGTTGAAGAGGTTCATGCTCATCGCCGTGGTCGAAGGGGATGACCCTAGCTCGACCTTCTTGTCACCGTCTTGTTGTTGGAGGCCCATATGATGTGGCACCTCGTAGCTCGTCTCTATGAACGAAGAGAATTTCCCATGCTCGGACATTTTCCTTGAGGGTTTTCGAAGATGGAAGTGTCGCCCTCGCTCGTAGGTGGTCGCCTTGTATTTGATGACATGGATGTAGGTGAACTCACGGGAAGTAGGCAAAGATGCCGTACGTCCAAAGGCGAAGATGCCTTGATAACACTTGGCGAAGATGATGAGGACATGACTACCTTGGATACGACCAAAAATATTGCATACATGCATATTTGTCAGGTGATTTCTAATGCAAACTATTCAATAATCTATTTATGTTATCCAGAACAAATATACTTCACACACTTTTGTGTTTTGTGATCAAACAACTGAAATATCAACAATTTTGAGTGCACCCATTGAATTAACTATTGATGCAAAAGAACCAATGTTTAATCATTTTGATATGACCTCCAATGTTGGTGATGATTCTGTGTCCAATGACTTATTGCATGTTTGCTTATTTAAGCATGTTGTAGCATGTAAATTTGATGCAAGTAAGGTTTATTCACAAAAGTTGGGATGGTTTAATGATGAACATTGTCAATCTTTTGAAATGAATAAGAGCTTCACTTATATGTGCAAACTGAGTTGCAATATTTTCATGCCTTCTACTTCTTGTGATAATTTTTTGGCTTTAGATTTTATGAACTATGAAAGTTACTCATGTATACATGTGTCATATGTGCAAAAATCAAGGGAAGTTAAAATGGATGACATATACATATACAACATGTACACCTTGTCTCTTTTGTTAGCCACATTTCAGATTAAGCAACGCCGAGGATGGCTTTGTTTTCAAAAAGGGGAGGATGATGAGGACATGACTACCTTGGATACGACCAAAAATATTACATACATGCATATTTGTCAGGTGATTTCTAATGCAAACTATTCAATAATCTATTTATGTTATCCAGAATAAAAATACTTCACACACTTTTGTGTTTTGTGTAATTGCAGGTGTATGGGACATTTGTACAATCGACATATGAAGATAAGGGAGAAGGAGAAGTTTAAGTTCTGTTCAAAAAGTCCTCTCACATCAGTTTTGGGCCAAGAGAAGATAGAGTCTAAGTCTCTCACGTTCTGCATTCAGATTCGGACTACACAGACATACCTGACTCAAAATGCCAACACCTTTTTCATACGGACTCCGAATTGGGTGATTCTTTTTTTGTTGGAAACTAGATTTCATGCTCTTTCCAACCCAATTGGATTCACCTTCAAATTCGTCCGGAGCGTTGAGTTATAGATGAAACAATCTGACGTTGCAGCACAATCTGAGTCAAACTACAAGCCCAAAGGTGTTGCACCACCTCCACTTGGGCCCATGAGCCTTGTACGACCTAGGGTTAGTTTTAGGCTGCCTTGGGACGTCCTCCCACCTCCTTGGCCACCACCCCTTACTCATATATAAGTAGATCCATCTAGTAGCTTTTTGCTAGGGATTTGTTTAGTTAAAAGTTAGCCATTGCAACTTCGTGTACTTCGTTTGTGTCCAACGACCAGACCAAGACCGCTTCCGGATCCCCACCATTATCAATACTTCATATATATTCGCAATATTCAGATTTCTTTATCATATTCTTGCTCGTTCTTCGATTGCTTGCAGGAATAGACCTTCGTGGTCAGGCTGATCGTGCTTCCAGCATCGTCAGTAACCTCAGGAGATTGGTTTAGCGATTGCTAAGGCGCAACGTCGTGCACGTTTGTAGTCGGATCGTCAAAGTTGTGTCCACCAAATCGATAGTTATCATCTCATCGAAAGATCGGGACCCTCGCCCATATCAAGTGGTATCAGTTTTTAGGTTGCTCGGTGTGAATTTCCAGTTTTCCTAGATTAGTTTTATTTTCTTACCTATTGTCCAAGAAAAAGCCTCAAAAAAAAGTTAGATCTATTCATCCTTGGTCCAAGCCAGTCTGAGCCTTTGCAATTTTCTTTTCATTGCTTGCATAGTTGAATTATCGGTTGCATCATCGTGTCGAGTTGCCGGTCTTAGTGTCTAGTTCGTTTAGAGTTTCGAGTTCTATTCACATTAGTCACGCCTCCACTCCATCATTATCTCTTCCGCTGTCCACCACCCATCCATCAATTTCCACCACGTGCTACCCACCGTTCATTGTCATAATAATAGTTGAGATCATTCACATCTTCGCTTGATCCAATCTGCATCTTATCTAGTTTGTTTTGGAAAGAGGGAGAAAAAAAAAGAAAAAAAAGGAGAGAAAGAAAAAAAAGTGTGAGGAAAAAAAAGAGAGAAGAAAAAAAATTAAATTCAGATCTTTTTAGACTCAATCTCGTAGTTGAATTCGGATTGGAATCTGTTTTGTGCACTGTTCAGTAAAACATGCATAAGTTCCTCATACGAAGTCCGTTTTGGCTCCGCGAGTACTCAAACGAAAGCTAGCGACAAGACGCATCTAAATAGTTGAAGAATCTTTTTCAATTTTTGGCACCTCAAAATCGGCTTCTAAATAGGTCTTTTTCCCTCCGAAGTTCATGAACACAGCTTATTCCAGTTTTTCAGGCCAGTTTTTGAATTTTTTGACTCCTCATATCAACTCGGAATTGAGTGATTCCTTTTGTGTTTGAAAGCTTGAGTCAATACCATTCTTGAAAAAAAATTATCAAAAAATCGGCACAAACTTTTTCAGAGGAAAGCTGGAGACAAAGTTGTTGATATATCCTGCTTGGCTGTTGTTTCACATCATTATCTTTACTGCCATTGTGATCTTCACATATCTTGCTGTCCAGAGCTACTTAGTATCCTTTATTGATGCTAGTTGTGCTACGACGTGACCTCATTAGTGTTCTAGGCTCGCGTCTCTAGTTCGGTCTAGCCTAGGACCAGCACAGTACCGTTGTTGAGCGTTTATTCAACATTGCATCTCTGAATTGATTATTGCTAATCTTTTGATACCATATATAGCCAACCCAGCTCCACATATTTCTACACCGTGTATACGTACGTTCTCCTGGCAATCACTTTACACAATCTTCAGAGTTATTTTACACCGCTGGTTGCATGTCACCACCTGCTGCTTGGTAAGAACTTGTAATATATTGATATTTGCTTTAATGTGAGCGCTTTACCACCACACCCTAGTAGTTGATAGGAACATTATTCTTGAATTTTGTTTCTTGTTTCTACTAATCATGATAGGTTCCGCAGATAGAAGTTCTTGGACGACGGACACATCTTCACCATCACGAGAGTTGGGACAACACACACAAGCACATGGTCAGGTTATCTTTTCACCGTCATTTGAGGGTAGATTTAATCCTACTACTTATCTAGCTTGGGAGCTGGAAGTAGAACAAGTTTTTAGTCACCATGACTTTTCTGAACTTGAGCGAGTGCGAGTAGCCACTAGAGCATTTACTGGTTTTGCTTCTGTTTGTTGGAGTGTACATTGTAAGAGAAACATTGATAACCAACCCACAACTTGGAAAGTTTTGAAAGCTATAATGAGACAACAATTTTTCCGTCCTTACTATCGTCGTGAATTGCTTCGCAAATTTGAACAATTTAAACAAGGCAACAACACTGTTCATGCTTACTACCAAGAGTTCAAATCTTATATGCATCATTGTGACATACAAGAATCTGAGAATGATACAATGAATAGATTCTTTCGTGGTTTGAACCATGATATTCAGGCAAGATTTCAGTATATTCCTCGTTGCATTACTGGTATGTATGTCCGTGCTTGTACCTTTGAGAGACAGATACAGGAGGATGCATTAGGTGACTACAACAACTACTATTCCAGTTCATGCTCACCACCGCCGATTGGTTCCTCCACCGTTGCACCTCGGATTATGAGCGTGACATCATCTTAAGGGTATGGTACATTGTCAACGTCCGTACCTACATCAGCTACATCTTTGCAACAAGGTAACAGTAAAGGTATTGATGATATAACTTCACATTAGAATGATGCATGCCTAGTTAACTTGAATGCGTCATGTATTGAGTTACCTGTTGATTTGAGCACACCACCTATTTTAGAGAATCTTGTTACTGTCATGAATGCGTCATGTGATCAAACAACTGAAATATCAACAATTTTGAGTGCACCCATTGAATTAACTGTTGATGCAAAAGAACCAATGTTTAATCATTTTGATATGACCTCCAATCTTGGTGATGATTCTGTGTCCAATGACTTATTGCATGTTTGCTTATTTAAGCATGTTGTAGCATGTAAATTTGATGCAAGAAAGGTTTATTCACAAAAGTTGGGATGGTTTAATGATGAACATTGTCAATCTTTTGAAATGAATAAGAGCTTCACTTATATGTGCAAACTGAGTTGCAATATTTTCATGCCTTCTACTTCTTGTGATAATTTTTTGGCTTTAGATTTTATGAACTATGAAAGTTACTCATGTATACATGTGTCATATGTGCAAAAATCAAGGGAAGTTAAAATGGATGACATATACATATACAACATGTACACCTTGTCTCTTTTGTTAGCCACATTTCAGATTAAGCAACGCCGAGGACGGCTTTGTTTTCAGAAAGGGGAGGATGATGAGGACATGACTACCTTGGATACGACCAAAAATATTACATACATGCATATTTGTCAGGTGATTTCTAATGCAAACTATTCAATAATCTATTTATGTTATCCAGAACAAAAATACTTCACACACTTTTGTGTTTTGTGTAATTGCAGGTGTATGGGACATTTGTTCAATCCACATATGAAGATAAGGGAGAAGGAGAAGTTTAAGTTCTGTTCAAAAAGTCCTCTCACATCACTTTTGGGCCAAGAGAAGATAGAGTCCAAGTCTCTCACGTTCTGCAGTCAGATTCGTACTACACAGACATACCTGACTCAAAATGCCAACAACTTTTTCATACGGACTCCGAATTGGGTGATTTTTTTTGTTGGAAACTAGATTTCGTGCTCTTTCCAACCCAATTGGATTCACCTTAAAATTCGTCTAGAGTGTTGAGTTATAGATGAAACAATCTGACGTTGCAGCACAATCTGACGTTGAGTTATAGTCAAACTACAAGCCCAAAGGTGTTGCACCACCTCCACTTGGGCCCATTAGCCTTGTACGACCTAGGGTTAGTTTTAGGCTGCCTTGGGACGTCCTCCCACCTCCTTGGCCACCACCCCTTACTCATATATAAGTAGATCCATCTAGTAGCTTTTTGCTAGGGATTTGTTTAGTTAAAAGTTAGCCATTGCAACTTCGTGTACTTCGTTTGTGTCCAACGACCAGACCAAGACCGCTTCCGGATCCCCACCATTATCAATACTTCATATATATTCGCAATATTCAGATTTCTTTATCGTATTCTTTCTCGTTCTTCGATTTCTTGCAGGAATAGACCTTCGTGGTCAGGCTGATCGTGCTTCCAGCATCGTCAGTAACCTCAGGAGATTGGTTTAGCGATTGCTAAGGCGCAACGTCGTGCACGTTTGTAGTCGGATCGTCAAAGTTGTGTCCACCAAATCGATAGTTATCATCTCATCGAAAGATCGGGACCCTCGCCTCTATCAGAAGATGCCGAAGTGGTTGTTGTAGCCATAGCTCTGTCTTGGTGGTGCTCGTCTCGCGGTCTTCTCTTGTGCTCATGAAGTTTGGACTTGGCGTGAAGTAGGGCTTGTTGGGACTTGTAGGTAGGCGCTTGTGGAGCATCATCATGATGATGGTGTCGTTGTCGTGCTTGAGCTCGTAGTAGATGTCGTTCGTCATTGTTGTGCACATGTTGCTTAGAGGTGACTTGCCCTTCATGACGAGGTTGATCACGAATGTGATGGTGGTTTCCATGGAGATGTGGATGTGGACGACTTGCGCTTGTATCACTTGGGCACTCCGAAGAGGATCGATGTGCTCGCCGCTACCTTGAAGATGACAAAGGCGAAGTAGACTTGATCAAGGCCCGAATCTCCTCCATCCTTGCATCTTGCTCCTTCTTTTGTGCGGAAAGCTTGTTGTCGATGTAGTCCCTGTTCCTTGCTTCAGAGTGACGAATATCGACAGAGAGGTTCTCGATGCGCTCTCGCAATCTTGATTGTGCGCCTTGCATTTGTCGTTGTAGATCAAAGATTGACGCTTTGGTGATGTAGTTTTTCACGCCGTCGTTGTTGTGGAAGACCAGAGATGAAATGCCTTGCCTATCCATCACTCCAAGAGAAAAATATGAGTGGTAGAAAGAGAAGAACGAATACGAAATGTACCTTGACCGAAGTTGTAAGTGGATCAATGATCACTCCAATGTGGACAAGGAAATAGCACAATTGGTACCAATTCTTGTTGGTTTCTCACACCTACACAAATAAGGCATATGGTGGAGCTCGGTGAGGATAGTGGCACAAAAATTTGATGTAAAATGTTAGCAAGAGTCAATAATGTTGAAAGAGATTAAATTCGCAAGTGTAACAAGTAGACCAATAGCAATATGTGGCACACGGAAACACACACACGTATAGATAAATGGGCTCGTGCAACCAAGAAATGAGCTCAAAATGTGGAATCCATGGAAAATTTTCTTGTTGCAGAACTCTAGAGAGATGCTAGCACGATTGCTCAATAGGCGGATACGACACTTGTGCACAACCTATAGGAGACAAAAATGCAACGACTTCTATCCCAAGTATGCTATGTATATGATGTTCCGGTGGTATGATCCAAGATGATCGGATATGACAAGCTTATGCAATGTGGTATGATGCTATGGCACTTGCTTACAAGCTCTTTGTTCACTCTTTTTCTTTTGCTTAAAAGCTTATTCTTTTCTTTGAATATGGCCGCTTTGCGAAATGGACAAACCAAGATAGTGATTGTGTATATGCGGGAACAAACTTGGGGCACACGAGATGGTATGATACCAATATGATATGGTATGTATGAAATGTATGGTGTAGATCACTAATGTGCACAAGTAACGTTGCCGGCAATACTCAAATGGCTAGTCTCGATAGGCAAGTGATGTAAAATGGGCTAGGGGTTATCAATGCAATGGCAAGGGAATGTACAATGGAGGGATACCACGATACCAAGATGATATGGAGGTTACCGTCCGTGTCGATGATGAGTGGCGGTGATCTGGATGGAGATACCAAGATGATGGAGACTCATCCCTAAGTACCCGAAACACCTTAGGAAATAGAAAAACCGCGAACTCAAAATCTCAAACGTCAAATGTTAAAATGGTGGAAGCGGGAGCTCAATGGAATTGCGGAATGGCAATGATGGGTTGTGGAGTACGCAATGCGGAAAAGGAGGGCAAGGTGGTGTACTATACACGGTGTCGGAGTTGGGGTGGTGGAAACACCTTAGGAGACACAACTCACAACACTAACAAAATTGGGTTAAGTTGGGGTGGTGGAAGTATATGGTGGGCAAGCCTATGTGGGAGTTATGGTGGTGGTGGTCGATGAAGAAGCAATCGTCCCTAAGTAGCCTAGACACCTTTGGAGACTCAAATCACAACTCAAACAACCACAAATGCTATAAGGAACAAAATTGGTTAGGTTGCGGAAGTCGGTGGTGGTTATGCGGAGGTTGTGGTGGAAGCCCTAGGCAAAGATGCCAAAGTTCCAAAATTTTGATGAAGTCAAATGGCTATGGTAGTATTTTTGTTGGAAGGGGGATGTCAAGAGCTTTTCAACGAGCTAAACAACGTGAAAATCGGACTCCGGATGAATTAGTTATGGACAAAACGGTGAAACGGGGATGGCTGAGATCCGGGCTCGGGGCCGGAAATCCGGGACCTGATCTCCAAAACTGAGCAGATTTGGTGCTGCAGGAGCCGGATGTCCAGCTTGGGGCCCAGATGTCCGGCCCGATGGCCCGAATGTCCGGCCTTTGGCCCGGATGTCCGGCCCGACGATTCCAGATCTCGTTTGGGGCGGAAATTTTCGAAATGGGGGCGGAAATTGATGATTCCAAGGACAAAATTTGATGGATTTCGTGGATGGAAAGTGGGGAAAATTGGGGATATGCTAGATCCACTCGAAACCAAGCAAATCCATGGATCAAAATCAATAGAACTTCGTCAAACCAACAAATCACAAAAAATTTGGGCTATTTTTGGTGGGGATGTTCGAATTCGGGGAAGAACACAACAAAATTAGGCTAGAAAACATTGAGGGGAGGCTCCAAAATCGTGATCAACGTGGCTCATAATACCAAGATGATGTAGGGTGGAACCCTAGTGGCCGATCTTTCACGAAAGGAGCGGAAGAACACGAAGAACACAAGGAGGGAAACGAGGGGAAAATCACGAGGGGAACACAAGAGAACACTCAAACCAACAAGAATGATCACACATGCGCTAGATCCATGAACACAAAGGGAGATACAAGATCCAAAGTCAACAACGGACGATACAAGAGGTAACGGTCTTCTCCGTGAGGAGGTCTTGATGGGGCCGCCCAAGAGGGGGTCTTGATGATCTTCTCCGCAAGAAGGTCTTGAATCCAAAAGGATCTTCTCCGTAGAGGCCGCGGTGTCTCTTGTGGAGTAGATCCAATATGGATGAGCAATGCTCTATCTCTAAAATGAGCTAAATCAATGATAAGCCTAACTAGAAGGAGGTGGGGGAGTATATATAGTCTAAGCCACGAAGGGGTAAGTGGGAAGGAGGGATACATGGGCCCTTGGCCCGTTCACTGTGCGCAGATAGGCGCCGGATTTTCGGACTGGGGGCCGGATGTCCGGCCATTCGCGGGTGGTCGGATGTCCGGGCACGGGCCGGATGTCCGGGCTGGCGAGGTCGGCCTCGGCGCTCTCTGGATAGGGGGCGCCGGATTTCCGGGCAGGCGCCGGATGTCCGGTCCATTGCGGGGCGCCGGATGTCCGGCCGCTGAGAGTCACCTAGCATCTGCCTCTCTCTGGTCTTCTTCTGGTTGGTGGCGCCGGATGTCCGGGCTCTTGCCGGATGTCCAGCCACTGTAGCTCTGCGGCGACTCCACTTGAGGCACTTCTCGATCCGCTTCCGTGTGAACTTGTCCTATGCTTCGAGCATCTCCATGGTTGTCTCCTCGGTTCCTGAGCACAAGTAGTGTCTTTACATTAGGTAGCAACCATGTCTCGTATGAGTGGGAAGGGGAAGCATTTAGGAACGGGTTCACCTTGTGTCCAATGGTGTATTCTTGAGTGTACATGGGGATGATCGTAGGATGCTCCGCATCAGAGTAGATCTACTTGATGAAAGACAAGTCTGAAACGTTTTGAAAAGTTCAAAGAATTTCAGAGTGAAGTGGAGAATCATCGTAACAAAAATAAAAAGTTTCTACGATATGATCGCAGAATTAAAATATTTGAGTTTCAAGTTTGGCCTTCAGTTAAAACAATGTGAAATAGTTTCACTACTCACGCCACCTGGAACACCATAGTGTAATGGTTTGTCCGAACATCGTAACCACACTTTATTAGATATGGTGCGATCTATGATGTCTCTTACCGATTTACCACTATCGTTTTGGGGTTATGCATTAGAGACAGCTACATTCACGTTAAATAGGGAAACATCTAAATCCATTGAGACGACACCGTATGAACTATGGTTTGGCAAGAAACCTGAGCTGTCGTTTCTTAAAGTTTGAGGTTGCGATGCTTATGTGAAAAAGTTTTAACCTGATAAGCTCAAACCCAAATCGGAGAAGTGCGTCTTCATAGGATACCCAAAAGAAAATGTTGGGTACACCTTCTATCACAGATCGGAAGGCAAGTTATTCATTGCTAAGAATGGATCCTTTCTAGAGAAGGACTTTCTCTCAAAAGAAGTGAGTGGGAGGAAAGAAGAACTTGATGAGGTTACTATACATGCTCCCTTGTTGGAAAATAGTTCATCATAGAAATCTGTTCCTGTGGCTACTACACCAATTAGTGAGGAAGCTAATGATGATGATCATGTAACTTCAGATCAAGTTAGTATCGAACCTCATAGGTAAACCAGAGTGAGATCCGCACCAGAGTAGTACGGTAATCCTGTTCTAGAGGTCATGTTACTTGACCATGACAAGCCTACGAACTATGAGGAAGCGATGATGAGCCCAGATTCCACGAAATGGCTTGAGGCCGTGAAATCTGAGATAAGATGATGCGGAGCATCCCAAGGTCATCCCCATGGACCTACCATTGTCTCATCAAGTTCCTAGTGGACCCATGACTCGATCACGTGCAAGAGCTCTTGAAACCGAGGTGACATCTCTCCTCTCACAATTCCACTTCGATGCACATGAAGCATGGCTACTACCTCATATGGACACTCTGTGCATACTCAGGTACCATGGAGAAGCTAAGGAGCAAGGACAAGAAGAAGAGGAAGATGGACGAGAAGACGGAGAAGAAGGAGGGCTGAAGGAAAAGTCCCAGCCACCAGACCTCCGGCCGGGACTGGACGTCCGGCGCCTGAAGCATCAGCCGAGCCCCAGTGAGCGGACGTCCGGTCCAGACTGGATGACCGGTGCCCCTGCACCTGAGGCCAATGAGCAGATGTCCGGCCCTGACCGGACGACCGGCGCGACCGCACCCGAGCCAACATCAGCAGAAGTCCGGAGCTTCCGGACGTCCGATAGCCCCATCACAGAACGGATCCAGCGGACGTCCGGAGGAGACCGGACGACCGGACGCTCATGAGACACCGGACAACCGGTCCCCAGCGGACGTCCGGTACTTGGCTGCGTCTAGATTCGGGCCCGAGGCCCATGTACCCCTACTTTTGCCCCCATTTGCACTTAGACTATAAATAGACCTCTCCCACCTCTTTTCTAGGGTTAGCAAATGTTTAGCTCATATTTGTGAGAGAGTTTTGCTGATCCACTTGGTTACCTTCTCCTTGGAGATTCGAGCCTCCACCGGAGAATATCCCCCAAGCGGATTCAAGCCCCCTTTATGGGAAGATCCCCTTGTGGATTCAAGACCTCCTCGCGGAGAAGAACCAGTTACCGTGTATCGTCCCTAGTTGTCCGTGGATTCGTGTATCGTTCTATGTACTCGAGGATCTAGCCCATGTGTGACTTATTCATGTCGGTTTAGTGACATCCTCTTGTGTTTTCCTTCCGTTCTTCCCCTGTTCTTCGTGATTTCCCCGGGATCCGCTCCTTTCGTGAAAGATCGGGCGATTACGGTCTCTACCCTACATCATCTTGGTATCTAGAGCAAGGTTGATCACGATTTCGGAGCCCCCTCTTCATTTTCTAGCTTGATTTTGTTGTTTTTCGTCCTAATCCGAAAATCTCCACAAAAATAGCCCCAAAAATTTTCTTGTGTTTTGTGAGTTTTGATGATGTTCTGTTGGTTTGATCCGTGAATTTGTTGTGTTGCCAGTGGATCTAGCCTTCCCCCACCATCTCCACCTCGAAATCCATCCAAAATCCACGAAATCATATCAATTTTGACTCCGACCCGCCGGACGACCGCAACTTACCGGACATCCGGCGACCCGGGAAGCACCGGACATCCGACCTTACCAGACGACCGGAACCTCTAAACCGAGCTGAAATTAGCGGATTTCCGAACCTACCGGACGTCCGGCGACCGGACATCCGTCCATTTCCGGACGACCGCTGCTCTGACACTGATTTCTCTCAAATTGTTGTTTGAGGCATCCACCACATCATCCGCTACACCACCACCGACTTCCGCAAACCTTTCCAATATCCCAACCCACACCACCACTTACCTGCTACCTACTCCACCAATTGCTACTTTGAGGTTTTGAGAATTTGAGTTGCGATACCGTATCCTTTTGTGTTTCGGCTATCTAGGTACGGTTCGACATCGACATCACCGCCGCTCATTTTCTCCACGGACGCGTCATCAACAACGACCAACTTGACTACGACTTGGTATTCGTGCCACCATTTCGACACCAAACCGGAAGCAAGACCGGTAACCTCATCTTGCTATTAGACATATCACTCTTGCCATTACATTGACAGCCACCATAGCCTTACTCCTTTGCGTTGCTTACCCATCGAGACTAGCCATTGAGTATTGCCGGCAACGAGACTTGTGCACATTAGTGATCATACTTCCCATAGCATACATACATACATCATTGTTATCATCTCTTGTGTCACAAAGTTGTCATCGCATACTCATTTGCTATCTTGGTTCGTCAAGCATTGCATGAGAAAAGAGCTCAAACATCAAAGAGCCAACCAAGCTTTTAAGCAAAGAGGAAAGATAAGCAAAGAGCTTTTCAGCAAGAACCATAGCATCATACAACATTAAGATTGTCATACTCGATCATCTTGGATCATATCATAGCAACACCTTGCATAAAACATATTTGGGATAGAATTCGTTGCATTTTTTGCTAAGTAGGTCGTGCACAAGTTCTTGTATCCTCCTATCATGCAATCATGCTAGCGTCTCTCTAGTGTTGTGCAACAAGAGCATTTTTGTGGATCCCACATTTTGGCTCACCCTTGGTTGCACAACCCCACTTATCTTTTTGCACGTGTGTTTCCGTGTACCATATATGCTTGGTCTACTTGTTACATTGCATCTTGCGAATCTTCTCCAACATTATTGAATCTTGCTTACATTCACATTAAAAATTGTGCCACCATCCTAACCAAGCTCCACCATAAGCTTTTACTTGGGTAGGTGTGAGAAACCGACGAGAATTCATACCAATTGGGCTATTTCCTTGTCCTACATTGGAGTGATCATCGATTAACTTTCAACTTCGGTCAGGGTACATTTGGTATTCGTTCTTCTCTTTCTACCACTCACATTTGTCTTGGAATGATGAATAGGCCAAGTACTTCTACCAACCCACTCTTCATGGAGCAAGACGACGACATGAACTCCTTCGTCACCAAGAGTCACCTCTTTGGTGCACAACGTGCTTTGCATCAAGAGAAACAAGCTATGAGTGAACGCATCGACAACCTTGCTGCTGATGTGCGACTTTCTGAACAACGTACAAGGGACTACTTCGACCACAAGCTCGATGATCACATGCAAGAGAATGACGCAAGGATGGACGAGATTCGTGCTTTGTTGCTCAACCGCTCTTCTTCCACCTCGAGAAGGAGCCGTTCAAGTCGCCATTCCGACTTTACCCTCTCCGGCTCAAGTACACCGTCTTCAAACACTCTTCGACGTGCCGCATGCAACGAGCGTCAAACAAACCTCAATCCACTTCGAGACACCGACTCGCAATAACATCGACGACGTCAAGCCAAAGAAGCCTAGTAGCCGGAGGTCGAGCGGCGGGTGTCGGGGCAGCCAGCCCAATCCGCGTCGGTGTACGTGATAGAGGCAAAGGTGTCCCGATGTTTCGATCATCTTGGTCTGGTTGCTGGACACAAATGAAGTACGCAAAGTTGCAGCTATGGCGAACTTTTAATATAAACAAAACCCAAAGTCTAAACGACGCCCTAAGGGCTGTATATATGGAGGAAGAGGGGGGGATTTCGTGGCCCTTGGAGGAGGGGTCCGAAACCAACCCTAACTCTTGTTTCCCCACACATACGGACTCTAAAAACAGCCTATACTTAAGTATTTCGAAAATACATGGGCCTGGCCCAATAATAAGGTGACGCAGCACCTAAAATAGCCTCTGGACATAATTTATGAAATGGCATCTTTTATATTTCGTCCAAGGGTTCATGCACTCCTTTCTAGATCCCCTTGCGCCTGCCATCATCTCCACGCTTGAACTTGTTCCAAGGTTCATCTTTCTTATCCAAGCTAGGCCCTTCATCTGTAAGCAAGACAAATGTATCCAATTTAGCCAGCATCATATTCTCATGAACATTAGAATCGTTACCAAGAAACGAAAGTACCTGATAATTCAATTGGCGTGCACGAGCTCTAGTAATTGGTCTAGTATGTATAGCAGCAGGGGCTGTGGGTGTAACAATGGTATTGATGTCCTCATCGGTACGTGTGAACGTCGAGGGCGGGGGAGGCGCGTAGGTGGAGCCCCAGGGCGGTGGTGCCCCGAACATAGCGGAGAACGCGCTTGAGGAGCATGCGGTGGCACTCCCCCAAATCATGCATATGCAGGCAGAGCTGTTGAACAGCGTAAGCGAGCTCGGGACGGGTGATCGTCAGGTACTAGAGTGCGCCAGCCATGCTTTGGTAGGCGGTGGCGTCGGAGACGCGTGGGCCATCCGCCGCGGGCAGCTTGGCCTTGGTGTCGACCGTGCGGCGCACAGAATGCAGTTGTCCATCCCAGCATTCTCCAGCACATCGTCCGCGTACTGCTCTTGCGAAAGGAAGAAGCCTGTAGATTTGTAGGTGACACGGATGCCCAAGAAGAAGTGCAGCGCCCCGAGGTCCTTCATCGCGAACTCGTCGGTTAGCTGGTCCACGACATGGCAGAGGAGCGCTGGAGTGGAAGCGGTGAGGATGATATCATCCACATACAGCAGCAGGTAGGCAATAGGAGCACCATTGGAGTAGACGAATAGAGAGTTGTCGGAGCGGGTAGCAGTGAAGCCAATGCGCGCGAGGAAGCCGGCGAAGCGCTGAAACCAAGCCCGTGGCGCCTGTTTGAGCCCGTATAGGGACTTGGATAGGCGGTAGACATGGTCCAGCTTGGCCTCGTCGACGAAGCCCGCCGGCTGGAGACAGTAGACCTACTCGGAGAGGTTGCCATGGAGAAAAGTGTTCTTCACGTCCTCTTGGTGTACTGGCCAGACACGTGATGCGGCGATCATGAGCACCGTCCGGATCGTGGCCGGCTTGACCATGGGGGAGAACGTCTCGCCATAGTCAATCCCAGCATGCTGGTTGAAGCCCCGGACCACCCACCTAGCCTTGTAACGCTCAAGCGATCCATCCGCACGGGTCTTGTGCCAGAAAATCCATTTTCCGATGATGACATTGGCCCGCGGCGGCCGGGGGACCAACTCCTAGGTGTGCTTGCCAACGAGTGCCGTGAATTCCTCGCGCACAGCGGCGAGCCAGTTGGGGTCGCGCACCACAGTGCGGACGGAGCGAGGGACCGGCGACACGTCCGCGGGAGTGGTGGCGAGGCAGGCGTAATCGTTGGCGTACCGGGGGTTGGGGCGGAAGATGATGGTGCATGCGCGGGTCACCATGACGCGCGGGGCGGTGACGGGTGGCGCAATGGCTCCAGAAGAGCCAGGCACCTCGTCCGATTGCGAGCTGGTGGCCTCGTTTAAACCAGAGGCGCGCGTGCAGCTGGTGACAGGTGGAGGTTGAAGCAGGGGAGCGCGCGAAAGAAGGCGAGGCCCCCTGGCCGCTTGATGAAGATCGAATAGCAGAGCTTGAAGCAGGGGAACCCGCGAACGATGGCGAGGCCCCCGGTCCGCTTGATGAAGATTGAACGATGGAGTTCGAACGGGCGGCATTCGCGGGCGCGGGAGTCACGGTGACGCCAACTGGTGCGGCTGATCGCGGAGGAGCAGCGGCAACTATGCCAGCCGAGTCGCGAGCAACCTGCAAAATGGGCGGCAAGCAGTAGTTGACCGGTGCAGGGTTAGATGATGGGACGGCTGCAAAGGGAAAAGTTTCCTCATCGAAGCGGACATGACGGGAGGTGCGAACGCGCTGGGTTGTGGGATCGAAACAACAGTAGCCGTGGTGGTCGGTAGACTAGCCGAGGAACACGCAGGTGACAGAGCGAGGTTCGAGTTTATGGCAAGCCGTGGCGGAGATGTTGGTGTAGCAGAGGCAGACGAACACATGCAACAAGGTGTAGTCCGGTGCGGTCCCAAGTAGCAGCTCATGTGGTGTGCGGGGAGAGCTAGCTCGACATGGCCAGCGGTTCATCAAGAACGTGGCCGTGTTAAAGGTTCAGCCCAAAAGCGCGGGGGCATGGAGGCATGGAAGAGGAGGGAGCACAGGCTGTCATTGAGTGTACGCAAGGTGCGCTTAGCCTTGCCATTTTGCTGGCTGGTGTATGGGCTTGAGAGGCGAAGCACTGAGCAATCGGAGGTGAGTAGAGCACGGACAACAACATTTTCAAACTCCCGGCCATTGTCAGTTTGCATGGCAAGGATAGGTAATTGAAACTGGGTACGGGTGTAAGCATAGAGCTCGACGAGAATGGGGCAGACGTCAGATTTGCGATACAATGGGAATGTCCATACATAATGGGTATAATTGTCAAGGATTACAAGATAAAACTCGTAGCCAGAAATGCTTACAATAGGAGATGTCCAAACGTCCAAATGCAGCAACTAAAATGGAAAGGAGCTACTAGTGGTGGAGGAGGATAAAGGCAGTCGCGGGTGTTTGCCAAGGTGACACGCATGGCAAGAGTGTGGCGCTGACTTGGAGCAGTCGAACACAAGGTGCCGGAGCGATCCATCATGCGAATGCCCGAGGCGTTCATGCCAAAGACCGACGGAGGCACTGCCAGCGAAGTGCCGAACCTGACGCGTCGGAGAGCCACCAGCAACGGGGTACAGGTTGCCGGTGGAGTCAGAGCGCAGAATCACCATCCGGTGTGGCGGTCCTTACCAGAAAAGCCAAACTCATCAAATTCACTGGTGATTGGATTGTCACGGAAAGTTGTCGAACAGAAAGAAGATTTTTGATAAGGGAGGGAGAGACGACAACATTACAAAGAAGAATAGGTGATGTGCCAGTGATGATAGACCCGGTGCCAACATGCGTGATCGGCAGATGGTCATCGTTGCCAATGATGATAGAAGCAGAAGTGAAAGATGGACACAGGGCGGAGTGGTTACCGGGGTTCCCCGACATGTGTGCTATGGCACCCGTGTCAAGATACTAGTCGGAGTTGCTCCCGGACGAGGAAGGCCCGGCGGTGGCGCTGTGCAGCGCCGCCTGTAGGGACGCCATGTCCAGAGCCTGGTTAGGCCCGGCCGCCGCGCCAGGAGCAGCACCGTATGGTGGGGGAGCTGTGAAGCTAGGGTAGGAGCCGCCGCCGTAGTCGTACGGTGGGGTAGGGCGGCGCCATGGCCATCATGGCCTGCTGGTGTGGAGTTCCAGGACGCGGCCCGAGCATGCCAGAGCCGGGAGCGCGCCACGGCATATGCCACGCTTGGACGAAGTCAGTCCAGGAGTTCGCGCCCGGCGCCGGGGCAGGGAGAGATGGCGCCCATGGTGAAGGCGGGGCAGGCGATGTCGAGGAAAAGGCCCCCCCATTGCCGCGGCCATGCTTGCATGGACGGCCACGACCACGGCCGCCCGACGGAGCAGAGTCAGGTGCAGGCGGAGAGGGCGCAGGGCCGGGCGAGCGGCCAGCGTAGAGAGCATGATCAGCCTGCTAGCGTGCTCACTGCTCGGCGCGGTGCTCCTCCAGGAGAAGGAACGAGCACATCTGGAGGAAGGTGGGCAGCGGCACACGCGCGGTGATGTGTGGGATGGCGTTGTGGTACTGGCGGTTGAGGCCGCGGAGGAGGTAGAAGACTTGGGACATCTCCGTGACCGGCTGTCCGAGATCGCGCACTTGGTCGGCGTAGAGCTTGAGCTTTGTGCAGTATTGCATGATGGTGAGGTCGCCCTGCACAACAGCGTGGTACTCGGTGTCGATGTAGACCGCACGAGACAGCTGGTTTTCCCAGAAGATGTCATCAGCAGCCGTCCATACGGAGAGCGCGGTGTCTTCTGGTTCCATCACAGCATCAAGTAGCTCGGGGGAGATCGTCGCGTACAACCAGTGGACGACGACATGGTCGGCCATCACCCACTCTTGGTCAGTGGAGTATGCAGCGGCGGCAGCGTCGACGTGGTCGCGCAGGCCGAACATGCCGAGAACTGCATCGAAGTGGCGGCGCCACTGAGCATAGTTCCCGACGGTGAGGTCGAGGACGATGGGGACGTGGCGGCGGATGTCCACGGTATGGAGAACTGAGGAGGCAAGGGCCGTCGGAGTGGGCGCCGCCACTGGTGCCGCTGGAGCAATGCGGAGAGGCGCCGGTTTGGCTGCGGTCGGAGGAGAAGTGGCCGGGGTGGCGGCTATAGAGGAGCACCGGCGTCGCCATTGCCATTAGCAAGGGAGGAGGGTGGGGTCTGAACTGGGTTGGTGTCCATGGCAGCAATGGAAAGGTTGGCGGAGCTCTACCCAAAGCGATTGTGCAGGTCCTGCTCAGGTACCATGTTGACGAGAAATAGGACTCAACTCTCACCACTTCCATTCATCTGACGCTGCATATATACAGTTTACAGGGGCAGTTCAGAGAGAACGTGTGAGAGCCACTAGCTCCACTAACCCACGATGCTAAGCACGTCTCAGAGAGAGAGAGCATGCGGTGACTACGCATACATAAACACACTAATATGTATTCTGCTAACAGTGGGAATGGCACTACGGCCACCAGGAGGAGTAACCGGAGTGCGGGGGAGCTCCAGGGGGTCGGTGGAGGTGCATTGAGATGCATAGGTGGAGGGGACGGGGTTGGGCGTCGCGAATTTAGCCCAGTGGCGGCGGCGGTTCTCCGGCCATCGAGGGTGCAGGGAGAGGAATGAGCCGGTCGGGGTGACGCACCGGAGGGAGAGAGAGCGATTAGAGGCCAAAGAGGGCTCGGGGTGGTCTTTAAGGGAAGGGGGCGAGGTACACCGTCAGCTCGTGCGCCGGCGAGGCTGTTGCCGTCGCTGCAAGCCACGGGCGCTTGTATGGGCGTGTCTAGGGTGTTCGTGGAGGAGGTCCACGTCCAGAGGAAGGGATATAAGGAGCAGGGGAGCGCAAGAGCACCGCGCGTGTGAGCTTAGCCATTGGAGCTCTCGGGCGGCTGGCGCGCATGCGAAAGGAGGTAGCAGGAGGGAGAAGGAGGAGGGGGACCAGGTCGTGGCGTGTCGAGGACGTCGAGGAGCATCGTCGGGCATGAGGGGGAGGGCTGAGGTGGTCGGGAGCGTTGGGAAGAGGGTGGTGCACTGTAGCGCGCTCTGGAGCATGCAAATGGCTGGCATGGCCATTTTTTCACAATGTGGGCGCGACCAAGGGTGTCTGGTAGTTCTAGGGAGTAGTAAACAAGTCTGAGGTGGCCTTCTATGCCCTGGTGAACCAGTGGGAGAGAGGTGGGGTTGAGAGAGAGACAGAAATGTGTTGTCCAGAGAGAGAAAGAGGTAGTTTACCCCTCCCCCCAGTAATTGATCTGTGATGCTGCCATTTTACTGGAGGTAGAAGGGGACTAGGAGGAGCTATGGTAAAATTTTTGGCTCATGAAGATTAGTGCAAGAGGTCAAAATGGTGTTTTTGGAAATGTGGTTGTCGGTGTACAAAAGTAGGGGCTCTCCTTTTTACCCCTCTACTTGTGCACGGGCATTCAGAGCCGCACCTGCGGCCACACTTACCGGGGCAAAGGGAGGAAACCGAAGCACAACAATACCAGAGTAGCGCTCCAGCTAAGGGCGTAGAAGGCGGAGCAGCAAAACGGGTTTTTACCCAGCAAGATCCTTGCGGGGGCGGCCTACGCAGCCCCGGCAAGATCCTTGTCGGGGCAGCTCACCCAACGCCAACATCGCAGCCACCCTTGGGTCTAAGAGTACCGACACCATCGACAGCATTGGAACCAAGGCTCGGGAAGCACCTGTATAGTTGGCATGCAAATCTTTGTGAAGACAAAGAAACCACAAGACTAGACGATGACCAGAAAATAAGACAATCGCAAGCCCCCTTTCCTAGGATTCCCCTGAGGCCCAGACAAGGCTCCTTGCCAAAAACACTCGCAAGGCCCCGGCAAGACTCTAGCCGAGGGCGCTCACGAGACCCCGGCAAGACCCTTGCTGAGAATATACGCAGGACCGCGACAAGACCTTGCCACCCCATCGCCGCCCCAGCACAGCAGCCAACCCACCAACTGAGGCTAGTACCCACGTGGCAGTACGTGGATGCTAATCCAACTAGCCAATCACTAGTGTGGCGGCATGCAGATCTTCATGAAGTACTTACCACCACGCCGACTCAGCAGCCTATCAGCCTACGTGGCGCTGCATGCCTCGTTGGCCTGGGCGCGTGACGGGGTAAGGTGGAGCGGCGACGGTCGGGATGGGCCTTGTTACCTCCCCCGATAAAGCAATGAGACACCTAAGGAGCGCATTTAATGCGCCTTGTCCCGTAATGACAGGCGATAGGTTAACCACTGTACACCTTTCCACCTCATGTGTGCCACCGTGGCGACCCCATTTCACTATAAAAGGAGGCCCTAAGCATACTGGAGAAGGATTCGGATCTTTTGGACTATGCATGCACCGCAGCTAGTTCGAAAGCCCAAGAACACTCAAATATACAGCAAAGCAGGACTAGGGTATTAGGCATCCTTGCGGCCCAAACCTGGGTAAACGATCTTTGTGCTTGCTACTAGACCCGCTCTTTGCACAACCCCGCGCCCGCCAACTGTAGAAGGGATCCCAGTGATTACATAGGTGTCGTTAGAAGACCGGCAAGACCTCTCGCACCTACTCCGGCAAGCGCACCTCTTCGGAGTGCTGTGCTCCCATCGAGGACATGCCAGAGGGCTCCACCGGCAAGAGCAAGAAATCCAGAGCTGCATCACTAGAGACCAAGAAGGTGTCCGTCAAGGAGCATGGCACGGGAGGGGCTTTCACCATAAGCTCCTCCCTTGACAGTAAATAGGAAGGCGCGCTCGTCACCTTCTTGCGAGCGAATGTCGATGTGTTTGCATGGAAAGCATCCGACAGCCCCGGTGTTCCCAGGGAGGTGATTGAGCACCATCTTGCTGTCTGCCCTCATGCGCGACCCGTCAAGCAGAAGGTCAGGAAGCAAGCTTTGGAACAGCAGGAGTTCATCACAGAATAGATCAGGAAGTTAGAAGCGGCAGGCTTGGTGAGGGGAGTACTTCATCCGACGTGGTTGGCCAATCCGGTGGTGGTGCGCAAGGCAAATGGGACATGGAGGTTGTGTATTGATTACACAGATATCAATAAGGCTTGTCCGAAGGACCCTTTCCCGTTGCCGCGCATTGACCAGATTGTTGACTCCACGGTCGGGTGTGACTTGTTATCGTTCCTTGACGCCTACTCGGGATACCACCAGATCTTCATGACGAGAGAAGATGAAGAGAAGACAACATTCATCACCCCATGTGGTACGTATTGTTTCTTATGAATGCCTTTCGGGTTGAAGAGTGCTGGCTCAAAGTTTGCAAGAGCAGTCCAAATTGGTTTTGAGCCCCAACTACATAGAAATATGGAAGCTTATATGGATGACATAGTGGTCAAAACCAAGGACACGGCAACACTCGTACAAGATTTGGAAGAGATGTTTGGAAATTTGCACAAGATCAACCTCAAGCTGAATCTTGAGAAGTGTGTCTTAGGCGTTCCGTACGGCAAACTTCTCGGGTTCTTTGTGTCAAAGCATGGGATCGAAGCGAATGCAGACAGGATCAAGGCCATTGAGCAGATCAAGGCACCTAGGCGGATCAAGGATGTATGTCGGCTTGCTGGCTGCGTTGCCGCCATGAGCAGATTCATCTCCAAGTCTTCTGAACGTGCCCTTCCCTTTTTCTAAATATTAAAAAAGGAGGGCCCAATGGAATGGACCCCAGAGGCCGAGGAGACCCTACAAGATTTGAAGAAATACCTCGCCTCTACGCCAATACTGGTTGCGCCTAAACCACAAGAACCGTTGCTGCTATATCTAGCGGCAACGAACCAAGTGGTCAGCGCCGTGCTAGTGGCACAGAGGGAGGTCAGTGAAGAGGCAATGGCAATGGCAGGTCTGGCGGATGGCAAACCAGAGGTCCCCCCGTAGGGCCTAGTGCCGGTAAGGCAAGGCCCCGGTAGAGTCTGGCGCTGGCGAAGCAGAAGCGATGCAACCAAATGAAATAGTGCAGAAGAAGAAGATGTTGCATCACCCGGTTTACTTTGTCAGCTCCCTCTTGTATGGGGCTAGGTCAAGGTACTCCGGTGTGCGTAGATTGCTCTTCAGCCTCCTTATGGCCTCGAGGAAGCTGCGTCATTACTTCCAAGCACACGAAATCACCTTCGTCACCCGCTTCCGTTGCAAAGGATATTGCATAACCCAGACGCAACCGGGAGGATTGTGGAATGGGCTTTGGAACTGTCGAGATTTCATTTAAAGTTTGAAAGCACTTCGACAAATTCAGAGTAGAGTCTTGGTGGAGTTCATTGCGGAATGGAACTCAATGCCCGACGAAGAGATTCAGGAGACCTCTCTCCCCGACAAGGAAACAAGTCGCGATTGGATTATGTACTTTGACGGGGATTTCTCGCTGCAAGGCGCCGGTGCTGGTGTGCTGCTCATCACACCCACCAAAGAGCACCTCAAGTATGTAGTCCAGATGCACTTTCCCAGGGAGATGCCAACAAACAACACTGCTGAATATGAGGGGTTTCTTGCCGGTCTCAGGATCGCGGCAGACCTCGGAATCAAGAAGATCATCGTCAGGGGTGATTCACAGCTTGTCGTCGAGCCAGTTAACAAAGATTATCAAAGCCCATTGATGGAGGCCTACGTAGATGAAGTGAGGAAGCTGGAAGAGCATTTTGAGGGTATACAAGCAGAACATGTTCCCCGAGTGGAGAACGGCATCGCCGACTACTTGTCGAAACACGCTGCCTTCAAATTGCTTGTGTAACCAGGTACTTTTGTGCTTCGATTAACTCAACCATCCCTTGAACCATCGACAGGGCAGAACAAGTGGAGGAAATCAGTCCCCGGCAACTACTTTCCCGCCGAGCTCCCAAGAGCCACCGGTAAAGATGTTGCCATGGACACTGGGCCTGCCATGGGGCAACAGACTCCGGTAGGGCGTCAAGCCCTGGCCGTAGAGACAGCCGCTCCCATGGCAGAGGAAACACCATTAGCCCTTATCATCGAGCCTCAGGCTCCGGCATGGGCACAACATACTGTCCGATTCCTCCAAACAGGGGAACTTCCTGAGGAGCAGGAAGAGGCGGAGAAAGTAGCCCGTCGATCTGCCATGTATCAGTTCGTCGACGATGTTCTGTACAGAAAAAGGCCGAACAGTGTGAAATTGAAGTGCATTCCCCGGGAGGAAGGACTGGAGCTGTTGGTAGAGATCCATAGAGGCATATGTGGCTCCCACATAGGGTCTAGGGCCCTTGCCGACAAGGCATTCCGACAAGGTTTCTTCTGGCCCACTGCCCTCCAGGATGCAACGGCCTTATTAACCAAGTGTGAAGCGTGCTAGTAACATTCAAAGAAGCATCGTCAACCAGCTCAAGCTTTCCAGACAATCCCTCTTTCCTGGCCATTCTCGGTCTGGGGGCTCGACATACTTGGCCCCTTTCCCCATGCTGTCGGGGGCTTTGAGTACTTGTACGTCGCAATCGACAAGTTGACAAAGTGGCCGGAGGTGGAAGCAGTGAGAAAGGTGACAGCACAGTCGGTCGTCAAATTCTTCAAGGGACTAGTCTGCTGTTTGGTGTGCCAAATAGAGTCATCACCGACAACGGCATGCAGTTCACGAGCCGCACCTTCATGCAGTACATCCAGGACCTCGGCAGCAAGGTCTGTTTTGCTTCTATTGCACACCCACGAACCAACGACTAGGGTGAGAGGGCGAATGCTGAAGTATTGCGAGGCCTCCGGACAAGAACTTTTGATAGGCTACACAAGTGCGGACAACACTTGGTTAATAAGGCCGTTGAATTGCCAGCGGTTCTTTAGTCAATCAGAACGACACCAAATCGAGCCACTGGCGAGACCCCATTCTCCCTCGTTTACAGGGTAGAAGCAGTTCTCCCCATGAAACTCACACACGGGTCACCTCGAGTGCTCGCTTATGATGATCTTGAGCAAGAGTAGTTGCGGCAAGATGACGCAACGCTCCTTGAGGAATATCGTCTTCGGGCGGCTATGCGAGCAGCACACTACCAGCAAGCCTTGCGCTGCTACCATAGCCGCAAGGTTTGTGCCCGGAGCTTTGAGGAAGGCGACATTATTCTTCGGCACGTTCAGTCAGCCAAGAGTTCCAACAAGTTGACGCCAAAGTGGGAAGGCCCTTATCGGGTAATACAAGTCACCAGGCCCGGCGTAGTCCGCCTAGAGACCGAAGATGGTATTCCAGTGAGCAACTCCTGGAACATCGAACATCTTCATAAGTTTTACCCATAATGCGCAGTTGCCGGGCTCCCCGGCAAACCACCTTTTGTGCAAGCCTTGTCGGCAAGGCATGTAACCCTTTGTACAAAGCCAGGCACAGACCCTAAGCATAAATAAATGAAGTGCTGGTGTCCTAAGTTTTAACATGCATGCTAGGTTGAGTCTCTCTCCATGTTAGGGTTGATAGTGCTTGGCGGCGACTAACCCTTAGCATAGAGGTCGAGTATGCATCTCTCTATTCCTTCCCATCCTTTTTGGTTCGCAGGGTGCGTGGACATTTCTGCAGAGCTATTTTGGAAGAAAGAGAACAGGCCGACGCCCCAACCCTGACAAGCCAGGGTTGCCGGGGGTTGCAGGTCTAAGGATCCGATCACGTCAATTAAGGGTTGCCGGGGTTGCGACATTAGATAAGTTTTTTTTCCCACTCTGTGCCTCCGTATGAAACTTGAATGTATGAGACTTCGCTCACTCTCATACCATCTTGCTCCCTCTGTCCCGTGTCCGAAAACCCTACTTTGGGTCGAAACTTTGTTGTAGTCCAATGGGAAGGTCACGAGCGAAGGGCCTAATCCTACTCGGCCCCTACCTCCGCCAAGGGCGTGAGTGTAGCCGAGCTGTAGAGTAGAAAGATGGCAAGGCATGTTGCCAAGGGCCGTGCCTAGGTGAGGTATGAGCAGCAGAAGACACCAAGAGAACATATCGGCGATCGTTCGGAAGGAGGCCGGTGATGACGGTGCCGGAGGAAGAGCCGAAAGATGAGGCAGCGGCCCGGCAATACGCGACGAAGGCGTCGAGGCCATTGTACTCTGACTTGATGGCCTGCCACCCGCCTTCTCCATCTTCCCCGTCCCTCCAACGCCAGCCGCCCAAGGCGACGACCCCAAGAAGTTCAAGGAGTTGGCGATGCAGATGATGGTGCTGCCGGCGTCTCCCAAGAATGGTGTGCCCGACGCCTAGTCGGACCCTTCATCCTCCCACCCACTACCCTCGTCGTCGATGTCGTTGTCCTCCTCATCACTCTCGCCCAAAGAAGAGCTTTCGCCATCAGTCAAGCTCTCCGCACAGCACCCTAGCCTGTGTACCGAGCGCCCAAAGACCTTGACGGAGAGAAAATCGCTCTCCGCTAGCTTGAAGTAGAGGACGTGCCCATCCATCAAGCAATGGGCGCATGCTAAGGTTTTCCAGCCCTGGCGAAGGAGCATCACTTGAGGGGCGGGGAACCCTGTGTTCACCCACATGTCGCCATGGCAACACCCTTTCGTGTGAAGCCTTAGCTGCAGTGGCTGGTCAATCTCCAGCACCCTCGTGAACGCCCGGGGAAGACGGAGGCGGCGGCGCAGCAGCCCATGCAGCTGCAGGATAAACTCGAGCGCCGAGTCCCCGACGTGGCCACTCAGCAAAGTAGGAGTTGGCGGGGGAGATGGCGACAGAGACGGGGACGAAGCAGGCATCCCCCTTCCACGCCCACCTCTGCCTCGGCCGCCTCGCCGACCGCAGCCCTGTCCACCGGCCCCGCCTCGAGCATGGTCGTCACCCTAGGCATCTAGCTCTTCCTTTACCGCCGCAACTCTCTGGCGGGAGGAGGACCTGGTCGCCTCCGCAAAAGAACGGCCGCGGCCACGCCCCCTCGCCATGACCATAGGTGGGGATGAAGACAATGGGGAGACGTAGGGAGATGCTCTGCCTCCTACCCCTGAGTTCCCTTTTAATAGCTGGGAAGGGGAGGCCGAAAGACTAGCTCTACGCCTCTGAAGAGCCCGCTCGAATCCGGCTCATTAAAGTGGCAGCAAGAGAGGCCATCGACCGCCCTCCCCGCCCAATTGAAGGCACGTGAGTATTGGCCCTCGCACGCCTTCCCATATTCCATGCGTCTGTCAACTACCCCGTGCCATGCATGCGGCGTACGTGGCGTAAGGAGCAAGCGTAGTGGGAAACTTGGGACGACTGTTCCAAGGCGGAGAGAGTTAATGAGCAGCGGCTCTGACGTTTCGAGAGAGCACGCAAGGCGCCTCTTTACTGTTCACCATGGATGACGCAAGCATGTTGTGGTCATTCCATGCACGACCCCCATGTCACGCATTCAACACGGGTCGTGGGGAAGCGGGACGGGCAAGAGAATTACCGCAATAAAAACTCCGCCCCACGTGCCCATGCACCGTTCTGGGCCCGGCCCAACAACGGGTTGCGCTTATGTGTGGCCAAGGCCCGGGACCTCCGGTTGGTGTACAAATGTAGGGGCTTTCCTTTTTACCCCTCTACTTGTGCACGGGCAGTCAGAGCCACACCTGCGACCACACTTAGCGGGACAAAAGGAGGAAACAGAAGCACAAGAATACCAGAGCAGCGCTCCAGCCAGGGGTGCAGAAGACGGAGCAGCAAAACGGGTTTTTACCCGGCAAGATCCTTGCCGGGGCGGCCTACGCAGCCCCGGCAAGAGCCTTGCCGGGGCAGCTCACCCAACGCCAACATCGCAGACAGCCATGGGCCTAAGAGTACCGACACCATCGACGGCATTGGAACCAAGGCTCGGGAAGCACCTGCATAGTTGGCATGTAGATCTTTGTGAAGACAAAGAAACCACAAGACTAGACGATGACCAGAAAACAAGACAATCGCAAGGCGCCTTGCCGAGGATGCCCCCGAGGCCCCGACAGCCGAAAACACTCGCAAGGCCCCGGCAAGACTCTAGTCGAGGGAGCTCACGAGACCCCGGCAAGACCCTTGCCAGGAATATATGCGGGACCGCGACAAGACCTTGCCGCCCCAGCTCAGCAGCCAACCCACCAACTGAGGCTATTACTCACGTGGCAGTATGTGGATTCTAATCCAACTAGCCAAACACCAGCATGGCGGCATACAGATCTTCGTGAAGACCTTACCACCATGCCGACTCAGCAGCCTATCAGCCTACGTGGCGATGCATGCCTCGTTGGCCTCAATGCGTGTTAGGGTAAGGTGGAGCGGTGACGGACGGGACGGGCCTCGTTACCGCCCCCGATGAAGCAACGGGACACCTAAGGAGCGCATTTAATGCGCCTTGTCCCGTAATGACAGGCGATAGGCTTAGCCACTGTACACCTTTCCACATCCTGTGTGCCACTGTGGCGACCCCTTTTGACTATAAAAGGAGGCCCGAAGCGTACTGGTGAAGGATTCAGATCTTTTGTACTACGCACGCATCGCAGCTAGTTCGAAAGCCCAAGAACACTCAAATATATAGCAAAGCAGGACTAGGGTATTACGCATCCTTGCGGCCCAAACCTGGGTAAACGATCTTTGTGCTGGCTACTAGACCCGCTCTTTGCACAACCCCACGCCCGCCAACCGTAGAAGGGATCCTAGTGATTCTATAGGTGTCATTTCCACCGACAGTGGTAGAAGGTGTTTGATTCAAGTTTGAGTCACTTGCACTCAACTACTCCTTGTCCCATTTGATGGGGTGTTGAGAATGATCATTTTTCATTGTGATAGAATTTGAGCTCTTTTGGACAAGGTCAGAATGTACTTTTGTAAACCCTAGAAATCAACAGAAATGTACTTTCTTAGATCTAGCTAAGCTAAACTCTTCTCCTTGGTGGACCACTTCGTGTAGTCTCATCATTTCAGGATTTGAACATGTCCACAAAAATTGGGATCAAAAGGAGGCAGTTGGTCATGCAAAGTTGTTCAAACTTGGATCTGGTCAGAGAGGGTTTTTGATGTAGGGTAGGAACCCTAATAGCCAGATCTTTCACGAAAGGAGCGGATCCCACGAAGAATGCGAAGAACACGAGGAGGGAAACGAGGGAAAGCACAAGGGGAAAACAAGAGGAACACTCAAACTAACAAGAACAAGTCACACATGTGCTAGATCCTCGGGTACATAGAACGATACACGAATCCACGGACAACTAAGGACGATACAAAGGTAGCCGGTCTTCTCCGTGAGGAGGTCTTGAATCCACGGGGGGGATCTTCCCTCAAAAAGGGGGCTTGAACCCAAAGGGATCTTCTCCGAAGAGGCCGCGGTCTCTCACGAGGAGTATATCCGATGTGGATGAGCGAAGCTCTATCTCTAAGTATGAGCTAAACCAGCGCTAACCCTAGAAAGTCATACGGGATAGAGTATATATAGTGTAGGTGACGAAAGAGTACACGAGCCTCGGCCCAAGTGGCTGCGCGTAGGCAGGGCCGGAAGTTCCAGGCGCTGGAGGTTCCGGGGAGGGTCCGGCCTAACTAGAGAGTTGGTGCGGTGGAGGTGTGCTGGCATCCGTGGGCCGGAAGGTCCGAGCAGGCCGGAGGTTCCTGGCGCCGGAAGGTCCGGGACGGGGTCCGGGCTAACCCGAAATTTGGCACGCCTGGGCTAGTCGAAGTCATCGGCGGACGGAAGCTCCGGGTCGGCCGGAAGGTCCGGGGGCCGGATGTTCCGGCCTCTGGCTGGAAGTTTCGGGCTGTCCAGAGTGTTGACGCCTGTCTCTTCTTCTACAGTCCTCGGCTCCGAGTCTTGAGCGTTGTACCTGATGACACATAGTATCTCGGACTTAGGCAGTAGCCATGTCTCACTTGAAGACGGGGATAACTCAAGTAGGAGTGATGTCACCTCGGATTGAATAGCACGTGCCCGAGCCCTTGTAATTGGTCCACTTGGAGCTTGGATAGTTGAGGTGGCATCCATGGGGATCGAGTTCTTCATCACCATGGAAGGGAGAGAGATCTTTGATGTTGAAGATGTCGCTCACGTTGTACTTGTCACGCGGGAGGTCAATCTTGTAAGCCTTGTCGTTGTAGCGTGCGAGCACCTTGAAGGGTCCATCTGCTCGTCGTCGATGCTTAGACTTGCGTTCTTGTGGAAAGCGCTCCTTGCGAAGGTGTAGCCACACAAGATCACCAATGTTGAAGACCATAGGTTGCTTGTTGACGTTGAGCTTGGTCGCAAGGCATTGTACTTGGCGCTCGATGGTGTTTCTTGTATCTTCATGCACCTTCTTGAGATGGGTCACTCGTGCACTTGCATCCAAATTCATTCGCTCTTGGAGTGGAAGAGGTAGAATATCCAATGGTGACAAAGGGTGAATCCGTAGGCGACCTCGAAAGGGACTTGCTGGTTGTTGAGTGTCTTGCTCGGTTGTAGGCGAACTCGGCAATGGGTAGACACTCCTCCCACTCCTTGATGTTCTTCTTGATGAGTATTCGAAGTAGAGCGGAGAGTGTGCGGTTTGTCACCTCCGTTTGGCCGTCGGTTTGAGGATGGTACGCCATGGAAGAGGGTAGCTTGATTCTGAGCTTGGCGCATAGGGTCTTCCAAAAGTAGCTAAGGAAGTTGACGTCGCGTCCGAGACAATTGTCTTTGGCACACCATGGAGACGCAATATTTCCCTACAAAAGAGAATAGCAACATGTGAAGCATCCTCTATCTTGTGACAAGGAATAAAATGTGCCATTTTGGAGAAACGGTCCACAACGACAAATATGGAATCTTTCCCATTGCGAGTCCTAGGCAAACCAAGTACAAAGTCCATGCTAATGTCTTCCCAAGGCTGGTATGGAATTGGTAAAGGCCTATAGAGACCATGAGATTGAGCTTTGGACTTAGCTTTGCGACATGTAGAACACCGGTTGGTGAAATGATTGACATCCCGAAACATCTTAGGCCAAAAGTAGTTTTTCGAGAGCGTGGCGAACGTCTTGTCGCATCCTAAGTGTCCCATTAAGCCTCCTCCATGAGATTCCTGCAAAAGCAATAAACAAAGCGAGGACTCGGGAATGCAAAGTTTGTTAGCTCTCAAAAGGTAGCCATCTTTGATGTAATAGCGTTCCCAAGATGTATTCGACAAACACTTGGCATAAGGAATGGCAAAAGTTGTATCATGCTCATATAAGTCTTTGATATGCTCGAAGCCAATGACATCTAACTCAAGTTGCCTGACAAGCATGAAAATGCGGGAAAGAGCCTCCGATACTATGTTTTCTTTACCCTTGATGTACTTGATGACATAGGGAAAAGACTCAATAAATTCACTCCATTTAGCATGACGCTTGTTCAACTTAGTTTGTCCCTTAAGATACTTGAGAGTCTCATGATCGGTGTGAATGATAAACTCATGGGGACGAAGGTAGTGTTCCCATTCATGCAAAACGTGGACTAAAGCATATAGCTGTTTGTCATAGATGGGATAATTGAGTTGTGCTCCAAAAATTTTCTCACTAAAGTAAGCTATGGGGCGCTTCTCTTGCGTTAACACACCTCCTATGCCATTACCACTAGCATCGCAATGAATTTCAAAAGGCTTGTCAAAGTTGGGTAAAGCAAGCACGGGTAAGCAAATTCTTTAGTTCATTGAATGCGGTATCTTGGGATGGTCCCCAAACTAAAGGCGCATTCTTCTTGCTCAAAGCATACAAAGCCGAAGCAATGGTGCTAAAATCCTTTACAAAGCGACGATAGAAACCCGCAAGGCCAAGAAAACTACGCACTTGATGCAAGTTGGTTGGTTGCGGCCAAGTCTTAATAGCATTAATCTTGGACTCATCCACATGAATACCCTTAGAAGAAACAACAAAACCCAAGAAAACGAGCTTATCAACACCAAAAAGGCATTTCTCCATATTAGCATAGAGTCGCTCTTTTCTAAGAGTTTGCAAAACGGTGCGGACATGGGTGACATGCTCCATAATAGATTTGCTAAACAGAAGAATGTCATCGAAGTAAACCACAACAAATATACCAATGTAAGGGCGAAATACATGATTCACAAGGCGCATAAAAGTGCCCGGTGCTTCCGAGAGATCCATAGGCATGACTAACCACTCATACAAACCAAACTTGGTTTTGAAGGCGGTTTTCCATTCATCACCCTCTTGTATGCGGATTTGATAGTAACCACTCTTAAGATTAATTTTGGAAAATATAGTGGCACAGCTAAGCTCATCAAGCATATCATCTAGGCATGGAATGGGATACCTATGATGATAGCATTGATAGGTCTACAATCGGAGCACATGCGAAAACTACCATCACGTTTTGCAAAAGAATGACCGGAACGGCACAAGGGCTCAAACTTTCACGCACATGTCCATGGTGATAGAGGCAAAGGTGTCCCGATGTTTCGATGAGATAGTGGCTATCGTTTTAGAGGAAGTCGACTTTGACGATCCGACTACGAACGTGCGAGGACGTCGCGCCTTAGCAATCGCTAAACCAACTCCGAGGGTTATTGACCACGCCGGAGCACGATCAACCTGACCACGAGGGCCTGTTTCCTGCGAGCAAACGAAGAACAAGCAAGAAACTGAGATTGCAATCTGGATATTGCGAATATAAGATGAAAGCTTTATTGATCAAGGTGGGGTTCTGTGACGTCTTGGTCTGGTCGTTGGACACAAACGAAGTACGCGAAGTTGCAGCTATGGCAAACTTTTAATCTAAACAAAACCCAAAGTCTAAACGATGCCCTAAGGGCTGTATATATGGAGGAGAGAGGGGGAATTTCGTGGCCCTTGGTGGAGGGGTCCGAAACCAACCCTAACTCTTGTTTCCCCACACATACGGACTCTAAAAACAGCCTATACTTAAGTACTTCGAAAATACATGGGCCTGGCCCAATAATAAGGTGACGCAGCACCTAAAATAGCCTCTGGACGAAATTTATGAAGTGGCATCTTGTATATTTCGTCCCATGCTTCATGCACTCATTATGGTGGCTTCAGAGTCCTGGAATCATCACTTGTAACTCTGTTCTTGTTCCCCTTGCGCATGCCATCATCTCCATGCTTGAACTTGCTCCAAGGTTCATCTTTCTTGTCCAAGCTAGGCCCTTCATTTGTAAGCAAAACAAATGTATCCAATTTAGGCAGCATCATATTCTCATGAACATTAGAATCGTTACCAAGAAACGAAAGTACCTGATAATTCAATTGGCGTGCGCGAGCTCTAGTAATTGGTCCAGTAATGTATAGCAGCAGGGGCTGTGGGTGTAACAATGGTATTGATGTCCTCATCATCCTCCCCTTCTTGAAATGAAGTCGTCCTCGACGAAAGTTCATCGTCCTCACCCAAATAAGGCTTCAAATCTGCAATGTTAAAAGTGGGACTAACCCCAAAATCTGCAGGCAGCTCAAGTTTATATGCATTATCATTTATTTTCTCTAACACCTTAAAAGGACCATCAGCACGTGGCATTAGCTTTGATTTGCGCAAATTAGGAAATCTATCCTTACGCAAATGTAACCAAACAAGATCTCCAGGTGCAAACACAACATGTTTTCTACCCTTATCTCCAGCAAGTTTATATTTAGCATTCATACGCTCAATGTTTTCCTTAGTTAACTCATGCATTTTTAAAATCAATTCAAACGTTCTTTAGCATCAAAATTAACCTTCTCCGAAGATGGAAGAGGCAACAAATCAATAGGTGCACGAGGTAGGAAACCATACACAATTTCAAAAGGGCACATCTTAGTAGTAGAATGCAATGAACGATTATAAGCAAATTCAATATGAGGCAAGCATTCTTCCCACATTTTCTTGTTATTCTTCAAAACAGCCCTAAGCATAGTAGACAATGTTCTATTGACTACTTCAGTTTGTCCATCAGTTTGGGGGTGACAAGTAGTACTAAAAAGCAGTTTAGTCCCCAACTTAGCCCATAAACATCTCCAAAAGTGGCTAAGAAATTTAGTATCACGATCTGAAACAATAGTATTTGGCACACCATGCAAGCGAATAATTTCACGAAAGAACAAATCAGCAACATTAACAGCATCATCGCTTTTATGACATGGTATAAAGTGTGCCATTTTCGAGAACCTATCCACGACAACAAATATGCTATCCCTCCCCTTCTTTGTTCGAGGTAAACCTAAAACAAAGTCCATAGATATATCCTCCCAAGGAACACTAGGTACAGGCAAAGGCATATATAAACCATGAGGATTGAGTCGTGACTTAGCTTTTTGACATGTAGTGCAGCGAGCAACAAAACGCTCAACATCCCGTCTCATCTTTGGCCAAAAGAAATGTGTAGCAAGTATATCCTCCGTCTTCTTGACGCCAAAGTGTCCCATTAATCCTCCTCCATGCGCCTCCTGCAACAAAAAAAGACGAACGGAGCTAGCTGGAATGCATAGCTTGTTAGCACGAAACACAAATCCATCGTTAAGAACGAACTTGTTCCAAGTTCTCCCTTCCTTACAATTCTGCAATACATCTTTAAATTCAGCATCATGCACATATTGATCTTTGATGGTCTCCAAACCAAATATTTTAAAGTCAAGTTGTGAAAGCATAGTATAACGATGAGACAATGCATCAGCAATAACATTTTCTTTACCCTTCTTGTGTTTAATGACATAAGGGAAAGTCTCAATGCTTTATGCTTCCGGCTCGTATGTTGTGTGGAATTGTGAGCGGATAACAATTTCACACAGGAAACAGCTATGACCATGATTACGCCAAGCTATTTAGGTGAGACTATAGAATACTCAAGCTTGCATGCCTGCAGGTCGACTCTAGAGGATCCCCGGGTACCGAGCTCGAATTCAACCCATTTAGCATGTCTACGGTTCAGTTTTGCTTGACTTTTAATGTGTTTCAAAGATTCATGATCAGAATGTATAACAAATTCCTTTGGCCATAAATAATGTTGCCATGTTTCTAAGGTCCTAACAAGAGCATAAAATTCTTTATCATAAGTAGAATAGTTCCGACTAGGCCCACTCAATTTTTCCGAAAAGTATGCAACAGTTTTGCCATCTTGTAATAACACACCTCCTAATCCAATTCCACTAGCATCACATTCAAGCTCAAAAGTCTTATTGAAATTAGGAAGTTGGAGTAAAGGAACATGTGTCAACTTATCTTTCAATACCGTGAAGGCTTCTTCTTGTGCGGTACCCCAAACAAAAGGCACATCCTTCTTTGTAAGCTCGTTGAGAGGTGCAGCAATGGTGCTGAAATCTCTCACAAAACGCCTATAGAAACCAGCGAGGCCAAGGAAACTCCTCACTTGTGTGACCATTTTGGGCTGCGACCAACTCTCAATAGCTTCAATCTTGGCTTTATCAACTTCAATTCCCTATGGAGTAACAACCTAGCCAAGAAAAGATACTCGGTCGGTGCAAAAGGTGCACTTTCCAAGGTTACCAAACAAACGTGCATCACGTAGAGCAATAAAAACAACACGTAAATGTTCCAAATGTTCCTCCAAAGATTTGCTATAAATCAATATGTCATCAAAGTAAACTACCACAAATCGTCCAATGAAACCACGTAAAACTTCGTTCATTAACCTCATGAAAGTACTAGGTGCATTAGTTAACCCAAAAGGCATGACTAACCACTCGTATAATCCAAACTTAGTTTTAAATGTTGTTTTCCATTCATCTCCCAATTTCATACGAATTTGATGGTATCCACTACGCAAATCAACTTTGGAGAATATTGTAGAGCCACTCAATTCATCAAGCGTATCATCTAGCCTAGGAATAGGATGACGATAACGAATAGTAAAATTATTAATGCTTCTACAATCAACGCACATACGCGACGTACCATCCTTTTTCGGCACTAAAATGATAGGAACAGCACAAGGACTAAGGGATTCGCGTATATAACCTTTGTCGAGCAGTTCTTGTACTTGACGCATAATCTCCTTCGTCTCCTCTGGATTGGTACGGTATGGTGCACGGTTGGGTAATGATGCACCGGGAATTAAGTCAATTTGATGCTCAATCCCTCGAATAGGTGGTAATCCCGGTGGCACGTCTTGTGGAAAGACGTCAGCGAACTCCGGCAAAATGTTAGTGACAGCAGGAGGTAAAGAGGAAGGCACGTCCTCGAATGAAAATAATGCCTCTTTGCACACAAAAGCATAGCAAACAGATTTGCTAAAATCTAGATCATCAATATCAGATTTGGTGGCAAGTAAACATGCACTTTTCAATTTAATTTCAGAAGCAACACTAGATTGTTTATTATTAGGCTGCATTTTTTGCTCAAATTCTTTTGCCACAATCTGATTTTCACTCTTATTTTTCTCCTGTTTTGCTTTATTAGCTCTATTAATATCATCTTTCTAAATGGAATCAGGAGTCATAGGAAGCAAAGTAATATTTTTATCCTTACGAACAAGAGTATACTGATTGTTTCTACCATGGTGTACAGAATTTTTATCAAATTTCCATGGTCTACCAAGTAATAAGGAACATGCTTGCATAGGTACCACATCACAATCAACATAATCAGCATATGTAGAGATACTAAAATGCACACGAACAGTACGTGTTACCTTAACCTTGCCGCTGTTGTTGAACCATTGGATGTAGTAAGGATGTGGATGTGGTCTTGTGGTGAGAGATAGCTTCTCCACCATCTCCATGCTAGCCAAGTTATTTCAGCTCCCTCCATCTATGATGACGCGAACAGAACGTTCCTTCACAACTCCCTTTGTATGGAACAAATTATGCCTCTGATTTTGCTCAGCTTGTGTAACCTGCACACTCAAAACACGTTGAGCAACTAAACATTCATACCTGTTAGCATCTTTAGCAGCCATGTATTGCTTCTCATGATCAGAATCATCTCCACCGTGTTCTCCACGTGTAATAAGAGCCAAAGTCTCCTCATCATAGTCACTAGCGGACTCATACCCACCATCCTCAGTAGCAATCATCACACGCTGAGATTGGCATTCTCTCGCAAAATGTCCTCTTCCCTTCCAAGGACAACAAATAATATCACTTGTGTGCCCTGTTGATGTGATGGAAGAAGAAGAGCTCTGCGCAGGTCCAGCAGGTGTGCTCTTGGCAGATAGTGGTGATTGTGCCTGCTTTCTTGTATCACGGCTGGAGGTGGCACCTGATGGAGGTGCTGGTGGAGTGGAAGTAGAGGATGCGCGTGGTGTCCATGATGAAGATCGACCTGCAGAAAAGTTAGTTCGCGCCAATGCCTGTCGATCCTGCACTTCACGTTCAGCTTTACAAGCAAGATGGAATAAACGAGTGATATTATTATACTCCTTATACTCTAGGATGGTCTGAATCTCTCCATTTAATCCACCCATAAAACATGTAAGCATAGCTTCATTCTCCTCAACAATACCACATCTAATCATGCCAGTTTGTAATTCCTGATAATAATCTTCTACATAATTTTTTCCTTGTCTTAAACGCTGCAATTTTTGAAGTAATTCACGTTGATAATATGGTGGAACCCAATAAGTACGCATAGCAGTTTTCAAAGCAGCCCAAGTAGCTGGAATAGGACATAATCTACAATGCTCAGACCACCAAACACATGCAAAACTAGTGAATGCACAAACAGCAGCAGGAACACGTCTCTCCTCGGGATATTGTAAACATGTAAATCGTTGTTCAGTTTGTAACTCCCAAGTAAGATATATATCAGGAACATATCTACCCTCAAATGGTTGAATATTCAATTTTAGTTTAGGGAGATTGTCATGATCTCGTACCTGAGGGTGAGCCCTACCATTGCCATTATTTGCATGTGGATGACCTGGTGGTGGCTGTGCTGGTGGTGGGATGTAGTTCTGATTTTGATCAACCTCATCCTCATAATCTTGGGCAAAATCATCCTCCTCCGCATCAGCAGTAGGAGCAACAGAAGTATCAACAGGAGCACCAACAGTTTGGCCAGGTGCAAGAGGGAGACGGCTCGCTTGGCGGAGGGCTGTTTCACGATGTGTAGGTAGTCGTTGTCCTTGTTGTTGTAGAGGTGCGTTAGGTGCAGCCGGTGGTGGTGGTGTAAGACGCGCGAGCAATTCATTAAACCTGTTATCGAGCTTTGTTTCAAACGTCTTCTCCATGCCATATATCTTCTCCATGGCCTCTTCAAATCTATTTAGCACATCTTGCACCTGTCCACTCATCATTTGCTGAAATTTATCATGCAACTCCTTATTTGTCATGTTCTCCCAGTCAGTCTCGTCGGCTTGTGATCCTGCCATGGTTAGTAACAATAGAAACACACAAGAATATGATCCTACAGACTACTAACAAGAGGTGGTGGTGGTGTCACAAATCCGTCAAGCAAATCTCAAATTCTTACCAGTTCTTACCCAGCAACAGGCGGTGATCGGCAACCGTCGTAGTCAAAACTCTCAAAGCTTGGATAGAGCGATTCCCAGGGAGAGTCAAACGCATGACATAGATGTATGTGGAGCTGCGAAGGCTTATAATATGGTAGCAAAAAGGGTCAGCAATAATCAATTCAGAGATGCAAAGTTGAATAAACACTCAACGACGGTACTGTGCTGGTCCTAGGCTAGACCATGCTAGAGACGCGAGCCTAGAACACTAACAAAATCACGGCGCTGCACGTAAACAATGGAGGAGCACACTCTGAATTTTTTTCCTTTTTTTCACTTTTTTCCCTCTTTTTTTGGCTGCGCAACAATTTTTTTTCGAAAAAGTCTACAAATGGTCTAAAAACTGCCTAGCCAGAATTTTCCAGACTTAGTTTTTTTTGTGTTTGGAACTATTTTTCTTCTGCGGGTAGCATGGAATCTCGAGAGTCCTACTCTGTCACGACTCGGAGTATGGCGTGATCTGGAACTCGAAAATAATGCAACAATTACTGGACTCGGACTAGGACTGGTGGCAAAGATGAATCTGGTGGAATCTCGGACTGCTAGTGGCGATGAATCTGGTGGAAATCGGACTGGTGGCGGATATATGTTGCAGGTGAACTCGGATTGGCGTGATGGCGGCGGATATGTGGTGGCGTATATGGACTCAGATTGGTGGTGAATATGGCAGCGACGATGAAGTTGGTGTGGTGGTGGTATATGGCAGCAACGATGATGATGATGCGGTGGTGATATATGGCAGCAGCGACGTGACAACCTATGAACAGAACTCGAAACTCTAAAGGACTAGACGCTAAGACCAGCAACTTGACAGGACGATGCAACCGCAAATTCAACAAAGCAAATACAGAAAAGATTATGCAAAGGCTCAGATTGGTTCGGATAGGATGAACTAACCATAATTTTTTTGGCTTTTTCGTGGACTATAGGTACGAAGAATAGACTCGATCTAAACTATGAAAAACTATAAAATCTCACCGAGCAACCTGAAAATCTGATACCACTTGATAGAGGCAAAGGTGTCCCGATGTTTCGATGAGATGGTGGCTATCGTTTTCTGTGGGAGTCGACCTTGACGATCCGACTACGAACGTGCGAGACGTCGCGCTTTAGCAATCACTAAACCAACTTCCGAGGGTTATTGACCACGCCGGAGAATGATCAACCTGACCACGAGGGTCTGTTTCCTGCAAGCAAACGAAGAACAAGCAAGAAACTGAGATTGCAATCTGGATATTGTGAATATAAGATGAGAGCTTTATTGATCAAGGTGGGGTTCTGTGACGCCTTGGTCTAGTCGGTGAACACAAACGAAGTACGCGAAGTTGCAGCTATGGCGAACTTTTAATCTAAACAAAACCCAAAGCCTAAACGATGCCCTAAGGGCTGTATATATGGAGGAGAGAGGGGGAATTTCGTGGCCCTTGGTGGAGGGGTCCGAAACTAACCCTAACTCTTGTTTCCCCACACATACGGACTCTAAAAACATCCTATACTTAAGTACTTTGAAAATACATGGGCCTGGCCCAATAATAATGTGACGCAGCACCTAAAATAGCCTCTGGAGAAATTTATGAAGTGGCATCTTGTATATTTCGTCCCATGCTTCATGCACTCATTATGGTGGCTTCAGAGTCCTGGAATCATCACTTGTAACTCCGTTCTTGTTCCCCTTGCGCATGCCATCATCTCCATGCTTGAACTTGCTCCAAGGTTCATCTTTCTTGTCCAAGCTAGGCCCTTCATTTGTAAGCAAAACAAATGTATCCAATTTAGGCAGCATCATATTCTCATGAACATTAGAATCGTTACCAAGAAACGAAAGTACCTGATAATTCAATTGGCGTGCGCGAGCTCTAGTAATCGGTCCAGTATGTATAGCAGGGGCTGTGGGTGTAACAATGGTATTGATATCCTCATCATCCTCCCCTTCTTGAAATGAAGTCGTCCTTGATGAAAGTTCATCGTCCTCACCCAAATAAGGCTTCAAATCTGCAATGTTAAAAGTGGGACTAACCCCAAAATCTACATGAAGCTCAAATTTATATGCATTATCATTTATTTTCTCTAACACCTTAAAAGGACCATCAGCACATGGCATTAGCTTTGATTTGCGCAAATTAGGGAATCTATCCTTACGCAAATGTAACCAAACAAGATCTCCAGGTGCGGGACTTGAGTCTTCATCACAAAAGACTTGTTCTTCTTCATTGTTCACTTGGCGGTGCATGGCGACTTGCTCAAGTGCTTCCATTTCACCTTCACTCATGGAGTCATAAGTGTCATCATCGTTGAAGACCATGGTTCACTTGTTGGTGCACTCGTAGGACTTGTGGCCTCGGCCTCCGCAAGTGAAACACTTGAAGGAACTCGTCTTGATGGTCTCATCGGTTGGGGTTGATGATGATGAAGCTCTCGGCTTGAAGTTGCCCGTAGTAGGGTTGCTTGTAGTTGGCGAAGCTTTCTTTTTAGTCGACTTGTCGATGTTGGAAGTAGAAGGTCTTGTAGTCGGTGTTGGCGTCATTGAAGCTTGGTTATTGGAGAAGCCGTAGGACTTGGATGAGAACTTGTCATACTTGAAATCATCTTGCACTTGGCGTTCCGCTTTGGTAGCTTGGTGCAGTAGCTCGATGAGATTTGACAATGGTTGGAAGTCGGCGGTCTTCTTGATAGGATGATTGAGTCCATTCAAGAAACGTGCCATTGTTTGCTCATCATCTTCCGTGACATTGGCTCGTATCATGGCAATCTCCATCTCCTTGTAGTACTCTTCAACGCTCTTGGTTCCTTGCTTGAATTGTTGGAGTTCCTTGAAGAGATCGCGGTTGTATTAGGTAGGTATGAAGCATGCTCACATGACATCCTTCATTTGCGCCCAAGTAGTGATGGGTGGTTCACCTCTTGCCTCTCAGCGCTCAATGACTTGTTCCCACCAAATGAGCACATAGTCTTGGAACTCAAGGGATGCCATTGCGATCTTCTTCTCTTCGTCATAATTGTGCAAACAGAAAATCTTGTCAACTTTCAATGCCCATGAAAGGTACTCTTCAGGATCGTTGCTTCCGTTGAACTTGGGCATGGTGAACTTGAGCTTGCCATAGCGTTGCTCTTCATTGTGTTGGGGTCGGGGATGATGACGCCCATGTTGTAGATGATTGTTCAACTCGTGGTGCTCCTAGCGTGGAGGGTTGTTATCCTCATGTTGCTCTTGTCATGGAGGATTTCCATTGTCTTCATGCTCTCGAGGAACTTGATGGTGTTGGCGAGCTTGTGGAGGATCTTCGCGAGCTCGAACAGGAACTTGACGATGCACGTGAGCGTGAAATCTTTGTTCTTGAATTTCTTCGCGATGTGCTTCCTCTTGTTCACGGGCTTGTCGGCTTCGGTCGGCAACGTCTTCACTCGAATCGCATAGAGCTTGTTGCACCGCAAGTGCTTGAGCATCACAGAGTTGTTGTGCTTGACGTTGTGCCTCGGCATTTATGGCATTTTGGTGTAGATGCGCTCGCTCTTCCTCTTCATGTTGGCGTTGACGTTGCCGTTCTAGATCAAGCGCAAAGGCTTCTTCAGATTGATGTTGTCAGCGCTCTTGAGAGTCGGTGTCTCTTAGGGGATTGAGGTTTTCTTGACGGTCGGCACGCGTGGCTCGACGAAGAGTGTTGGATGTCGGTGTACTTCAACCGGAGAGGGTGAAGTCGGAGTGGCGGCTTGAACGGCTCCTTCTTGAAGTGGAAGACGAGCGGTTGAGCAACAAAGCACGAATTTTGTCCATCCTTGCGTCATTCTCTTGCTTGTGATCGTCGAGCTTGTGGTTGAAGTAGTCCTTTGTACGTTGCTCGAAAATTCGCAAGTCGGTGGCAAGGTTGTCGATGCGTTCACTCATCGCTTGTTGCTCTTGATGCAAAGCATGTTGTGCACCAAAGAGGTGACTCTTGGTGACGAAGGAGTTCATGTCGTCGTCTTGCTCCATGAAGAGTGGTTTGGTAGAAGTACTTGGCCTATCCATCATTCCAAGACAAATGCGAGTGGTAGAAAGAGAAGAACGAGTACCAAATGTACCTTGACCGAAGTTGAAAGTGGATCGAGGATCACTCCAATATAGGACAAGGAAATAGCACAATTGGTACGAGTTCTTGTCGGTTTCTCACACCTACACAAGTAAAAGCTTTTGGTGGAGCTTGGTTAGGATGGTGGCACAAAATTTGATGCAATTTGTAAGTGAGCTTCAATAATGTTGGAAAAGATTCGCAAGATGCAATGTAACAAGTAGACCAAGCATATAAGGTACACGGAAACACACGCGCAAAAAGATAAGTGGGGTTGTGCAACCAAGGGTGAGCCAAAATGTGGAATCCACAAAAATGATCTTGTTGCACAACACTAGAGAGACGCTAGCACGATTGCACGATAGGAGGATACAAGAACTTGTGCACAACATACTTAGCAAAAATGCAACGACTTCTATCCCAAATATTTTGTATGCAAGGTGTTGCTATGATATGATCCAAGATGATCGAGTATGACAATCTTAATGTTGTATGATGCTATGGTTCTTGCTTAAAAGCTCTTTGCTTATCTTTCCTCTTTGCTTAAAAGCTTGTTTGGCTCTTTGATGTTGGAGCTCTTTTCTCATGCAATGCTTGACTAACCAAGATAGCAAGTGAGTATGCGATGAAAACTTTGTGACACAAGAGATGATACCAATATAGGCAACAATGATGTATGTATGCTATGGGAAGTATGATCAGTAATGTGCACAAGTCTCATTGCCGGCAATACTCAATGGCTAGTCTCGATGGGTAGGCAATGCAAAGGAGTATGGCTACGATGGCTATCAATGTAATGGCAAGAGTGATATGTCCAATAACAAGATGAGGTTACCGGTCTTGCTTCTGGTATGGTGTCAAAATGGTGGCACGAATACCACGGTGTAGTCGAGGTGGTCGTTGTTGATGACGCGTCCGTGGAATAGATTAGCGGCGGTGGTGTCGATGTCGAACCATACCTAAATAGCCGAAACACAAAAGGATACGGTACCGCAACTCAAATTCTCAAACCTCAAAGTGGCAACACGTGTCGGTGTGCGAAACGGGCACAATGCGGGTAGTATGCGGAAGTTGATGCGGAGCATCCCACGTTCATCCCCATGTACACTTCGACTACTCTCCAAACCGACTACTCTCCAAACCCCAAGTGGACATATGACGAGACCTCGAACATACGCCATTGGACACAAGGTGAACTCGCTCCTCTCCGAACCATCACTTTCTACATGTGAGATATGGCTACTACCTCCAACGTGTGTTCTATGCATGATCAGGTACTTGGAGGAAAGCCACGAAGTCACCACATCCAACGGAACAGCTAGCGAGGACGCCAAGTACAAGGACCAAGAGAAGAATGCGCGAAGCTACAGCCACCGGACGACCGGCCCAGCCCGGACGTCCGGCTGAGGACCCGAGCCGAATCTACGACCGGAGCACGACGCGACTCCCAGCGCCCGGACGACCGACGCCGACCGGACGTCCGACACCACCTGTCCAGAGCCAAAACGCCGGACGTCCGACATGCACCGGACGACCGGACCCTCGCGAGCCACCGGACGTCCGGTACCTGTCGGACGTCCGACGCCTGTGCGCCCGCCCGTGTGTTGGGCCGAAGCCACTTACCCTTTCATTCGCCTAGACTTTTCATTCGCCTAGACAATATATACTCCTCCACCTCCTCCTAGTTAGGGTTAGCATTGCTTTAGCTCATTTGAGAGATAGAGCATTGCTCATCCATACCGGATCTACTCCATGAGAGAGACCGCGGCCCCTCTTCGGAGAAGATCCACCTTGGATTCAAGACCCCTTTCTAAGGGAAGATCCCCTTGTGGATTCAAGACCTCCTCACAGAGAAGAACCGGTTACCGTGTATCGTCCCTAGTTGTCCGTGGATTCATGTATCGTTCTATGTACTCGAGGATCTAGCCCATGTGTGAATTATTCGTGTCGGTTTAGTGAATTCATCTTGTGTTTCCCTTCCGTTCATCCTCGTGTTCTTCGTGTTTTCCCAGGGATCCGCTCCTTTCGTGAAAGATCGGGCGATTAGGGTCTCTACCCTACATCATCTTGGTATCATGAGCCACGTTGATCACGATTTTGGAGCCTCCCCCACCGTTTTCTAGCCTTCTTTTGCTTGATTTCGTCCTAAATTCGAAAATCCCCACCAAAAATAGCCCCAGTTTGTTTTGTGATTTGTTGGTTTGAAGAAGTTTTGTTGATTTTGATCCATGGATTTGCTTGGTTTCAAGTGGATCTAGCATCTCCCCAAGTTTCCCCATCTTTCATCCACGAAATCTCATCAATTTTGACCCCCAAATCATCAAATTCCGCCCAAAATCGCGTCCCGAATCTCGGATCTCGAGTTGACCCCGATACACCGGACGACCGTCACTTTACCGGATGTCCGGAGCCGCAGGAACCACCGGACGTCTGACCTTACCGGACGACCGGAACCCCCTAACCCGAGCAGAATTAGCGGATTTCCGACCCGACCGGACGTCCGGCCACCGGACATCCGTTTTTTCCGGACGTCCGCTACCTGTAGATATCACCTTCGGCTGATTTTTGTTTCGGCCATAACTAATTCATCCAAACTCCGATTTTGACGTTCTTTAGCTCGTTGGAAAGCTCTTGACATCCCCCTTCCCACAAAAATACTACCATCACCATTTGAATCCATCAAATTTTGATAATTTTGGCATCTTTTCCTATGGCTTCCACCACATCATCCGCTACACCAACACCGACTTCCGCAACCTAACCAATTTTGTTCCCCGTAGCATTAGTGGTTGCTTGAGGAGTGATTCGAGTCTCCTAAGGTGTCTAGGATACTTAGGGACGGTTGCTTCTACATCAACGAACACCACCACTTCCGCATAACCTTGCCCACCATACGCTTCCACTACCCCAAATTAACACAATTTTGTTTGTATTGTGAGTTGTGTCTCCTAAGGTGTTTCGGCTATTTAGGGACCATGCTTCCAACTCCGACACCGTGTATAGTACACCACCATAACCTCCACTTTCACATTGCGTACTCCACAACCCATCATTGCATTTCCACAATCCCTTTGAGCTTCCGCAACCACCACCGCATTCCCACTACCACCATTTGACTTTTGTCCTTGAGATTTTGAGTTGTGGTTTTTCCGTTTCCTAAGGTGTTTCGGCTACTTAGGGACGAGTCTCCATCATCTTGGTATCTCCATCAAGATCACCGCCACTCATCATCGACACGGACGGTAACCTCCATATCATCTTGGTATCGTGGTACCCCTCCATTGTATTTTCCCTTGCCATTGCATTGATAACCCCTAGCCCATTTTGCGCTACTTGCCTATCAAGACTAGCCATTTGAGTATTGCCGGCAACGTTACTTGTGCACATTAGTGATCTACACCATACATTGCATACATACCATATCATATTGGTATCATATCATCTCGTGTGCCTCAAGTTTGTTGCCGCATATATACAATTGCTATCTTTGTTTGTGCATTTCGCAAAGTGGCCATATTAAAAAAAAGAATAAGATTTTAAGCAAAAGAGTGAACAAAGAGCTTGTAAGCAAGTGCCATAGCATCATACCACATTGCATATAAGATCATCTTGGATCATAATACCAGGAACCATACATACATAGCATACTTGGGATAGAAAGTTTATCCATTTTGCATCTTATAGGTTGTGCACAAGTGTCGTATCCGCCTAGTGAGCAATCGTGCTAGCGTCTCTCTTGAGTTGTGCAACACGAGAGTTTTCCGTGGATTCCACATTTTGTGCTCATCCTTGGTTGCACGACCCCATTTGTCTATCCGTGTGTGTGTTTCCGTGTGCCACATATTGATATTGGTCTACTTGTTACACTTGCGAATTTGTGAATCTCTTTCAACATTATTGACTCTTGCTAACATTTTGCATTAAATTTTTGTGCCACTATCCTCACCGAGCTCCACCATAAGCCTTACTTGTGTAGGTGTCAGAAACCGACAAGAATTGGTACCAATTGTGCTATTTCCTTGTCCACATTGGAGTGATCATTGATCCACTTTCAACATGGTATTCGTTCTCCGGTCTTCGACAACGAATAGGCAAGGCATTTCATCTCCGGTATTCGTTCTTCTCTTTCTCCACTCATATTGGCTTGAATCTTGTGATGGATAGGCAAGGCATTTCATCTCCGGTCTTCGACAACGACGACGGCGTGAACAACTACATCACCAAAGCGTCAATCTTCGACCTACAACGACAAATTCAAGGCGCACAATCAAGATTGCGAGCGCGCATCGAGAACATCTCCATCGACATTCATCAATCCGAAGCAAGGAAAAGGGACTACATCGACAAGAAGCTTTCCGCACATAAAGAGGAGCAAGATGCAAGAATGGAGGAGATTAGAGCCTTGATGAGTCTTCTTCCCCTTCGTCATCTTCAAGGCGGCGACGTTCAAGCCACAAGTCTTCGGAGCACCCAAGCGATGCAAGCGCAAGTCGTCCACATCTCAATGGCGCCCATCATCACGTTCATGATCCACATCGTCATGAAGGGCAAGTCACATCCAAGCATCATGTGCACGACGACGACGAACGACATCTACTACGAGCTCAAGTGCGACAATGACACCATCATCATGAAGATGCTCAACAAGCGCAAATGCACAAGTCCCAACAAGCCCTACTTCACGCCAAGTCCAAGCATCATGAGCACAAGAGAAGACCGCGAGACGAGCACCACCAAGACGGAGCTACGGCTACACCAACCACTTCGGCATCTTCGCCAAGTGCTATCAAGGCATCTTCGCCTTTGGACGTACGACATCTTTGCCTACTTCCCGTGAGTTCGCCTACATCGACATCTTCAACTACAAGGCGGCCAACTACGCGCGAGGGAGACACTTCCATCTTCGGAAGCCCCTCAAGGAAGATGGCCGGGCATGGGAATTTCCCTTTGGTCATGGAGATGAGCTGCGAGGTGTCACATCATTTGGGCCTCCAATAACAAGACGGCGACAAGAAGGTCGAGCAAGGGCCATCCCCTTCGACCACGGCGACGAGCGCGAAACTCTTCAACAACATGAAGACGGCGCCCATATTGGACTCATACTCCGAGTCAAGCTACGAGACCTCTCATGAGACCTTCTCTTTGGTCTTCGAGGAGAGTGATGACGTGCCATCTTCGGCATTCATCCACGGCTACAACCACGACATGATTGAGCATGGAGACATTTGCACCAACATCTCTCCGACAACGAAATGTGACGAGATGCCCCAATTGCCATGTGAGGAGAGCCACCACCACATGAGTGACATGAGTGACTCCACCACATGTGACATTGAGAGAATTTCCTATGAGAGGATGAGTGTGACCACCACTAGCCCCACACTTGAGAGCATGCCACACATCCTATGTGAGGTTGAGCGTCATTTGAGTGACTCCACCAACCATATGAGTGAGAGCATCCGAGAGGGAGTGAGTGAGCCACAACACTTGGTGGGTGAGGTAGTTGACATGGCATGTGAGGCCACTTTGATTTCTAACGACTTAACCTCTACTCCTAGTGTGTTTTCTTATTTGGTGCTAGGTCTCCTCCATGAAGACATGCCTACCCTCGACGAGTCCATACCTCCAATGGAGATAATGATGGCCATGGTGGACGATGATGCACACCCCACATGGTTCCATCAAGATGAAGATGACCACGACTCGGTCTTCGACACCTCACCTACAACACATGAGCGATGCTCCAATGATTGCGTGCATGATGTTGATCCATGATGAGGACATCAATACCATTGTTACACCCACAACCCCTGCTGCTATACATACTAGACCGATTATTGGAGCTCACGCACGCCAATTGAATTATCAGGTACTTCCGTTTCTTGGTAACGATTCTAATGTTCATGAGAATATGATGCTGCCTAAATTGGATAAATTTGTTTTGCTTACAAATGAAGGGCCTAGCTTGGACAGGAAAGATGAACCTTGGAGCAAGTTCAAGCATGGAGATGATGGCATGCGCAAGGGGAACAAGAACAGAGTTACAAGTGATGATTCCAGGACTCTGAAGCCACCATAATGAGTGCAAGAAGCATGGGACGAAATATACAAGATGTCACTTCATAAATTTCGTCCAGAGACTATTTTAGGTGCTGCGTCACCTTATTATTGGGCCAGGCTCATGTATTTTCGAAGTACTTAAGTATAGGCTGTTTTTAGAGTCCGTATGTGTGGGGAAACAAGAGTTAGGGTTGATTTCGGACCCCTCCACCAAGGGCCACGAAATTCCCCCTCTCTCCTCCATATATACATCCCTTAGGGCATCGTTTAGGCTTTGGGTTTTGTTTAGACTAAAAGTTCGCCATAGCTGCAACTTCGCGTACTTCGTTTGTGTTCAACGACCAGACCAAGGCGTCACAGAACCCCACCTTGATCAATAAAGCTTTCATCTTATATTCAGAATATCCGGATTGCAATCTTAGTTTCTTGCTTGTTATTCGTTTGCTTGCAGGAAACAGACCCTTGTGGTCAGGTTGATCGTGCTCCGGCGTGGTCAACAACCCTCGGAAGTTGGTTTAGCGATTGCTAAGGCGCGACGTCTCGCACGTTCGTAGTCGGATCATCAATGTCGACTCCCACAGAAAACGATAGCCACCATCTCATCGAAACATCGGGACACCTTTGCCTCTACCAATCCACCTATTGCCATGCTTCATGCTAGTGCGACTTCTTCATGTCATGACTTACCAATTTATAATGACTATGATGATGATCATGTTGATTTGCCTAGTTGTGATGCTATGCTCCATAGGATATCATGTGAAAATTCTATTGGTCAAATCATGTTTGACAATCCATTGACCTTGTCATATGCTATGAGTGAGATATCCCATATTGCATCATTTGAAGCTCAACATAGTGACTATGCATGCCCGTGACAATAAATCCCATTCGCACTTATGGCATAGATGACGATATGATGGTCATTGGCTTTTGTTTTTCATGTGATGAAATTGCCATGCTTCCTTTACATAATTTACGCAATTCATCTAATATGCCATGCCATGAAAATTATTGTGTATCGCATGATTACATCCCGTGTGTGCACCATATGCATACCATTCCTCACAATGCTCTAGATATTTTCCATGATGAATTTCATAAATTGAGTCCCCATTATGCTATACGTAACAACAAACCTATCATGATGGATGATATGTTTCTATATCACGCATCTCATTTATTTTAGCATTGGCTATTTTGTGCTAACTAACACAAGCACGTGCGCATCATGATGGATGATGTGTACATCTACCACGCACACACAATTTTCCCTTTGTCTTTGTTTTGTGTAGGTACTCACGTATACTCGTCAACCTCTCAATCCCAAGAGTTGACGACACGAGCTCTTGAGAGCAAAGATGACATGGGATCCCGTGAACTATCCTTTCCACCACTCTCTTCGCGCAACGACTACGCGCATCTCTTTCACTTGGCTCTCACACGGCTATGGGCTATTTACCACTTGTCACATTATGCTCATTTTCCCGTGTTCACTTTGCATGTTATTTTTGCTCCTATGCCTTTGCCATGCAATTGTGACCCGTGCTTGCATCTACCCATGATTCACCATTATGATACTCCTATGTGTATTTGCATGCTTGGTGGAGATCCTTGTTGCTTTGGCCATGTTTATCATGTGCCTCATGCTATTGTTGATTCTTGTGTTGGGAGAGTCATGATGTTACATTGCTATTTACGTAGGACTTCTTGCCAACACCATGACAAATTTGCACCCTATGCATGGATTGAATCACATTATAATTCTCTTGTTGCACCTATTCCCATGTCATCCATGATATATGAGCTTGTGCATTTTCTTAGCAAATTTGTTGTGATCTTTCTTGATGGCATATTCATACATCGTGATCATATTGCCTACCATCAATTGCATGATAACATAATCATATTGAGCATCCATTGCCATATTCATGCTATTGATAAACCGTCTAACTATGACATCATTTTGCACTGTGGTGGCATTGATCATATTTACAACACATTTGTGTGCACAATGATTACATTTCCTCCCATGAATGCTTTGCATCTCATTCTAGATCATCTTCATAAGCTTCATGCGTTTTGTCACAACCAATCTTGCCGCACGGACTCATTCTTACATGATGGACACTTTGTGTGCACTAACCGTTGTATTTCCGAGTGTTGCTTGTGTTTGCTCTTTTTGCATGTCTATCACTCCAGCGACACCTTGGACTACTTGGATTGCGCCATGTCCTCAACTTCGACAAACTACAAGTCCGTCTACGACAACCTTTCCATGGTGATGAGGATCACGATCCGAGGTCGGATCTTTCCGAAGGGAGGGGAGATGATGCGGAGCATCCCACGTTCATCCCCATGTACACTACGACTACTCTCCAAACCCCAAGTGGACATATGACGAGACCTCGAACATACGCCATTGGACACAAGGTGAACTCGCTCCTCTCCGAACCTGATGTTGGGTAGAACCCTAATCGCCTGATCTTTCACGAAAGGACCGGATCCCGCGAAGAACGCAAAGAATACGAGGAGGGAAACGGGGGAAAACACAAGGGGAAACACAAGAGGAACACTCAAACTAACAAGAATAAGTCACACGTGTGCTAGATCCTCGGGTACATAGAACGATACACGAATCCACGGACAACTAAGGACGATACAAGGGTAGCCGGTTCTTCTCCGTGAGGAGGTCTTGAATCCACGGGGGGATCTTCCCTGAGAAAGGGGGCTTGAATCCAAAGGGATCTTCTCCGAAGAGGCCGCGGTCTCTCAAGAGGAGTAGATCCGATGTGGATGTGCGAAGCTCTATCTCTAAGTATGAGCTAAACCAACGCTAACCCTAGAAAGGTGTACGCGATAGAGTATATATAGTCTAGGTGACGAAAGGGTACACGGGCCTCGGCCCAAGTGGCTGCGCGCAAGCAGGGCCGGAAGTTCTGGGCGCCGGAGGTTCCGGGGAGGGTCCGGCCTAACTAGAGAGTTGGTGCGGAGGAGATGTGCTTGCATCCGGGGGCCGGAAGGTCCGGGCCGGCCGGAGGCTCCGGGCGCCGGAAGGTCCGGGATGGGGTCCGGGCTAACCCGAGAGTTGGCACGCCTGGACTGGTCGAAGTCATCGGCGGCCGGAAGCTCTGGGTCGGCCGGAAGGTCCGGGGGCCGGAAGTTCCGGGCTCTGGCCGAAAGTTTCGGGCTGTCCAGAGTGTTGACGCCTGTCTCTTCATCTACAGTCTTCGGCTCCGAGTCTTGAGCGTTGTACCTGATGACACATAGTATCTCGGACTTAGGCAGTAGCCATGTCTCACTTGAAGAGGGAGAAAACTCAAGTAGGAGTGATGTCACCTCGGATTGAATAGCACATGCCCTAGCCCTTGTCATTGGTCCGCTTGGAGCTTGGATAGTTGACGTGGCGTCCATGGGGATGGTCGTGGGATGCTCCGCATCATCTCCCCTCCCTTGGGGAAGATCCGTCCTCGGATCGAATTCTTCATCACCATGGAAGGGAGAGAGATCTTTGATGTTGAAGATGTCGCTCACGTTGTACTTGTCACGCGGGAGGTCGATCTGGTAAGCTTTGTCGTTGTAGCGTGCGAGCACCTTGAAGGGTCCATCTGCCAGTGGTCGAAGCTTAGACTTGTGTTCTTGTGGAAAGCGCTCCTTGTGAAGGTGTAGCCACACGAGATCACCAATGTTGAAGACCTTAGGTTGCCTGTTGACGTTGAGCTTGGTCGCAAGGCGTTGTACTTGGCGCTCGATGGTGTGTCTTGTATCTTCATGCACCTTCTTGAGATGGGTCACTCGTGCACTTGCGTCCAAATTGATTCCCTCTTGGAGTGGAAGAGGTAGAATATCCAATGGTGACAAGGGGTTGAATCCATAGACGACCTCGAAAGGGGACTTGCCGGTTGTTGAGTGTCTTGCTCGGTTTTAGGCGAACTCGGCGATGGGTAGACACTCCTCCCACTCCTTGATGTTCTTCTTGATGAGTACTCGAAGTAGAGCGGAGAGTGTTCGGTTTGTCACCTCCATTTGGCCGTCGGTTTGAGGATGGTACGCCGTGGATAAGAGTAGCTTGATTCTGAGCTTGGAGCATAGGGTCTTCCAAAAGTATCTAAGGAACTTGACGTCGCGGTCCGAGACAATTGTATTTGGCACACCATGGAGACGCAATATTTCCCTACAAAAGAGATTAGCAACATGTGAAGCATCGTCTATCTTGTGACAAGGAATAAAATGTGCCATTTTGGAGAAACGGTCCACAACGACAAATATGGAATCTTTCCCATTTCGAGTTCTAGGAAAACCAAGTACAAAGTCCATGCTAATATCTTCCCAAGGTTGGTATGGAATCGGTAAAGGCATATAGAGACCATGAGATTGAGCTTTGGACTTAGCTTTGCGACATGTAGAACACCGGTTGGTGAAACGATTGACATCCCGAAACATCTTAGGCCAAAAGTAGCTTTTCGAGAGCGTGGCGAACGTCTTGTCGCGTCCGAAGTGTCCCATTAAGCCTCCTCCATGAGATTCCTGCAAAAGCAACAAACGAAGAGAGGACTCTGGAATGCAAAGTTTGTTAGCTCTCATAAGGTAGCCATCTTTGATGTAATAGCGTTTCCAAGATGTATTCGACAAACACTTGGCATAAGGAATGGCAAAAGTTGTATCATGCTCATATAAGTCTTTGATATGCTCGAAGCCAATGACATCTAACTCAAGTTGCGTTACAAGCATGCAAATGCAGGAAAGAGCATCCGCTACTATGTTTTCTTTACCCTTGATGTACTTGATGACATAGGGAAAAGACTCAATAAATTCACTCCATTTAGCATGACGCTTGTTCAAGTTAGTTTATCCCTTAAGATACTTGAGAGTCTCATAATCGGTATGAATGATAAACTCATGGGGACGAAGGTAGTGTTCCCATTCATGCAAAACGCGGACTAAAGCATATAGCTCTTTGTCATAGATGGGATAATTGAGTTGCGCTCCGCAAAGTTTCTCACTAAAGTAAGCTATGGGGCGCTTCTCTTGCGTTAACACACCTCCTATGCCATTACTATTAGCATCGCAATGAATTTCAAAAGTGATGAGGACATCAATACCATTGTTACACCCACAGCCCCTGCTGCTATACATACTGGACCAATTACTAGAGCTCATGCACGCCAATTGAATTATCAGGTACTTACGTTTCTTGGTAACGATTCTAATGTTCATGAGAATATGATGTTGCCTAAATTGGATACATTTGTTTTGCTTACAAATGAAGGGCCTAGCTTGGACAAGAAAGATGAACCTTGGAGCGAGTTCAAGCATGGAGATGATGGCATGCGCAAGGGGAACAAGAACGGAGTTACAAGTGATGATTCTAGGACTCTGAAGCCACCATAATGAGTGCATGAAGCATGTGACGAAATATACAAGATGCCACTTCATAAATTTCGTCCAAAGGCTATTTTAGGTGCTGCGTCACCTTATTATTGGGCCAGGCCCATGTATTTTCGAAGTACATAAGTAGAGGCTGTTTTTAGAGTCCGTATGTGTGGGGAAACAAGAGTTAGGGTTGGTTTCGAACCCCTCCACCAAGGGCCATGAAATTCCCCCTCTCTTCTCCATATATACAGCCCTTAGGGCATTGTTTAGACTTTGGGTTTTGTTTAGATTAAAAGTTCGCCATAGCTGCAACTTCGCGTACTTCGTTTGTGTCCAACGACCAGACCAAGACGTCATAGAACCCCACCTTGATCAATAAAGCTTTCATCTTATATTCGCAATATCCAGATCGCAATCTCAGTTTCTTGCTTGTTCTTCATTTGCTCGCAGGAAACAGGCCCTCGTGGTCAGGTTGATCGTGCTCCGGCGCGGTCAGTAACCCCTCGGAGTTGGTTTAATGATTGCTAAGGTGCGACGTCCTCGCACGTTCATAGTCGGATCGTCAAAGTCGACTTCCTCTAAAACGATAGCCACTATCTCATCGAAATACGGGACACCTTTGCCTCTATCAAGTGGTATCAGATTTCCAGGTTGCTCGGTGAGATTTTACAGTTTTTCATAGTTTAGATCGAGTCTATTCTTCGTACCTACAGTCCATGAAAAAGCCAAAAAAATTAGGGTTAGTTCATCCTATCCGAACCAATCTAAGCCTTTGCATAATGTTTTCTGTATTTGCTTTTTTGAATTTGCGGTTGCATCGTCGTGTCAAGTTGCTGGTCTTAGCGTCTAGTCCTTTAGAGTTTCGAGTTCTGTTCACAGGTTGTCACGTCGCCGCTGCCATATACCACCACCACACCAACTTCATCATCGCTGCCATATTCACCACCACATATTCACCATCAATCCGAGTCCATATACGCCACCACATATCCGCCGCCATCACGCCAATCCGAGTCCACCTGCAACATATATCCGCCACCAGTCCGATTTCCACCAGATTCATCGCCGCCACCAGTACGAAATTCCACCAGATTTATCTCCGCCACCAGTCCTAGTCCGAGTCCAGTAATTGTTTCATTGTTTTCGATTTTCGGATCACGCGATACTTCGAGTCGTGACAGAATAGGACTCCTAAGATTCCGAGCTACCCGCAGAAGAAAAATAGTTCCGAACTCCTGGAAAATTCTGGCTAGGCAGTTTTTAGACCATTTGTAGACTTTTTCAAAAAAAATTGTTGCGGAGCAAAAAAAAAGAGGAAAAAAGTGCAAAAAACAAAGTGAAAAAAAAGAAGAAAAAAATTCAGAGAGTGCTCCTCCCTTGTTTACATGCAGCGCCGTGATTTTGTTAGTGTTCTTGGCTCGCATCTCTAGCATGTTCTAGCCTAGGACCAGCACAGTACCGTCGTTGAGCATTTATTCAACATTGCATCTCTAAATTAATTATTGTTGACCCTTTTTGCTACCATATTATAAGCCTTCCCAGGTCCACATACATCTACGTCGTGCATTTGACTCTCCCTGGTAATCACTCTATCCAAGCTTTGAGAGTTTTGACTAAGACGGTTGCTGATCACCGCCTGCTGCTGGGTAAGAACTGGTAAGAATCTGAGATTTGCTTGACGGATTTGTGACATCCACCACCACCTCTTGTTAGTAGTCTATAGGATCATATTCTTGTGTATTTCTATTGCTGCTAACCATGGCAGGATCACAAGTCGACGAGACTGACTAGGAGAACCTGACGAATAAGGAGTTGCATGATAAATTTCAGCAAATGATGAGTGGACAGGTGCAAGATGTGCTAAACAGATTTGACGAGGCCATGGAGAAGATAGATGGCATGGAGAAGACGTTCGAAACAAAGCTTGATAACAAGTTTAATGAATTGCTCGTGCCTCTTCCCCTAACGCACCTCTCCAACAACAACAACAATGCCGCTTTCCAAATCAAGTGGGACGAGCACAGCGCGTTCCCGTTGACCCTGGGCAAACTTCTGGTGCCGCTGTTGATGCTTCTGCCGCTCCTGCTGCTACTGCAGAGGTGGAGGACCATTACGAGGATGAGGTTGACCAAAATCAGAACTACGTGCCACCACCACCACCACCACCACTAGGTCGTCCTCATGCATATCATCGCAACGGTAGGGCTGCACCAACACCTGAGGTACATGACCATCTTCCTAAACTAAAATTGAATATTCCACCATTCGAGGGTAGAGGTGTTCCTGATATATATCTTACTTGGGAGTTAGCAACTGAACAACGATTTACATGTTTACAATATCCTGAGGAGAGACGTGTTCCTGCTGCTGTTTGTGCTTTCACTAGCTTTGCATGTGTTTGGTGGTCTGAACATTGTAGATTATATCCTATTCCAGCTACTTGGGCTGCTTTGAAAACTGCTATGCGTACTCGTTGGGTTCCACCATATTATCAACGTGAATTACTTCAAAAATTGCAGCGTTTAAGACAAGGAAAAAATTCTGTAGAAGATTATTATCAGGAATTACAAGCTGGCATGATTAGATGTGGTACTGTTGAGGAGAATGAAGCTATGCTTGCATGTTTTATGGGTGGATTAAATAGAGAGATTCAGACCATTCTAGAGTATAAGAAGTATACTAATATCACTCGTTTATTCCATCTTGCTTGTAAAGCTGAACGTGAAGTGCAGGATCGACAGGCATTGGCGCGAACTAACTTTTCTGCAGGTCGATCTTCATCATGGACACCACATTCATCCTCTACTTCCACTCCACCAGCACCTCCATCAGGTGCCACCTCCAGCCGTGATACAAGAAAGCAGGCACAACCACCACTATCTGCCAAGAGCAACCTACTGGACCTGCACAGAGCTCTTTTTCTTCCATGGCATCAATAGGGCACACAAGTGATATTATTTGTCGTCGTTGTAAGGGAAGAGAACATTTTGCGAGAGAATGCCAATCTCAGCGTGTGATGATTGCTACTGAGGATGGCGGGTATGAGTCCGCTAGTGACTATGATGAGGAGACTTTGGCACTTATTACACATGAAGAACACGGTGGAGAGGATTCTGATCATGAAACGCAATACATGGCTGCTGAAGATGCTGACATGTATGAATGTTTAGTTTCTCAACGTGTTTTGACTGTGCAGGTTGCACAAGCTGAGCAAAATTAGAGACATAATCTGTTCCATACAAAGGGAGTTGTGAAGGAACATTCTGTTCGCGTCATCATAGATGGAGGGAGCTGCAATAACTTGGCTAGCATGGAGATGGTGGAGAAGCTATCTCTCACCACAAGACCACATCCACATCCTTACTACATCCAATGGTTCAACAACAGCGGCAAGGTTAAGGTAAAACATACTGTTCGTGTGCATTTTAGTATCTCTACATATGTTGATTATGTTGATTGTGATGTGGTACCTATGCAAGCATGTTCCTAGCCAGAATTTTTTTTTGAGTTTGGAACTATTTTTCTTCTGTGGGTGGCTCGAAAGTTGGGGAATCCTACTCTATCATGACTCGGAGTATCGCGTGATCTGGAACTCGAAAACAAAGCAACAAATACTGGACTCGCACTAGGACTGGTGGCGGAGATGAATCTGGTGGAACTCGGATTGGTGGCGACGACGAATCTGGAGGAAATCGGACTGGTGGCGGATTTATGTTGCAGGTGGACTCGGATTGGCGTGATGGCGGCGGATATGTGGTGGCGTATATGGAAGCAGCGATGATGATGATGCGGTGGTGATATATGGCAGCGGCGACGTGACAACCTGTGAACAGAACTCGAAACTCTAAAGGGCTAGACGCTAAGACCAGGAACTTGACATGATGATGCAACCGCAAATTCAACAAAGCAAATACAGAAATGATTATGCAAAGGCTCAGATTGGTTTGGATAGTATGAACTAACCCTAATTTTTTTGGCTTTTTCGTGGACTATAGGTACGAAAAACAGACTCGATCTATACTACGAAAAACTGTAAAATCTCACCGAGCAACCTGGAAATCTGATACCACTTGATAGAGGTAAAGGTGTCCCGATGTTTTGATGAGATAGATATCGTTTTCTGTGGGAGTCGACTTTGACGATCTTACTACGAACGTGCGTAGACGTCGCGCCTTAGCAATCGCTGAACCAACTTCCGAGGGTTATTGACCACGCCGGAGCACGATCAACCTGACCACAAGGGTCTATTTCCTGCGAGCAAACAAAGAACAAGCAAGAAAGTGAGATTGCAATCTGGATATTGTGAATAAAAGAGGAAAGCTTTATTAATCAAGGTGGGGTTCTGTGACGTCTTGGTCTGGTCGTTGGACACAAACGAAGGACGCGAAGTTGCAGCTATGGCGAACTTATAGTCTAAACAAAACCCAAAGTCTAAACGATGCCCTAAGGGCTGTATATATGGAGGAGAGAGGGGAATTTCGTGGCCCTTGGTGGAGGGGTCCGAAACCAACCCTAACTCTTGTTTCCCCACACATACGGACTCTAAAAATAGCCTATAGTTAAGTACTCCGAAAATACATGGGCCTGGCCCAATAATAAGGTGTCGCAGCACCTAGAATAGCCTCTAGACCAAATTTATGAAGTGGCATCTTGTATATTTCGTCACATGCTTCATGCACTCATTATGGTGGCATCATAGTCCTGGAATCATCACTTGTAACTCCGTTCTTGTTCCCCTTGCGCATGCCATCATCTCCATGCTTGAACTTGCTCCAAGGTTCATCTTTCTTGTCCAAGCTAGGCCCTTCATTTGTAAGCAAAAAAATGTATCCAATTTAGGCAGCATCATATTGTCATGAACATTAGAATCTTTACCAAGAAACGAAAGTACCTGATAATTCAATTGGCGTGCGCGAGCTCTAGTAATTGGTCCAGTATGTATAGCAGCAGGGGCTGTGGGTGTAACAATGGTATTGATGTCCTCATCAGGTACCGCACAGGAAGAAGCCTTCACGGTATTGAAAGATAAGTTGACACATGCTCCTTTACTCCAACTTCCTAATTTCAGTAAGACATTTGAGCTTGAATGTGATGCTAGTGGAATTGGATTAGGAGGTGTGTTATTACAAGATGGCAAACCTGTTGCATACTTTTCTATAAAATTGAGTGGGACTAGTCTGAACTATTCTACTTATGATAAAGAATTATATGCTCTTGTTCGGACCTTAGAAACATGGCAACATTATTTATGGCCCAAGGAATTTGTTATACATTCTGATCATGAATCTTTGAAACACATTAAAAGTCAAGCAAAACTGAACCGTAGACATGCTAAATGGGTTGAATTCATTGAGACTTTCCCTTATGTCATTAAACACAAGAAGGGTAAAGAAAATGTTATTGTTGATGCATTGTCTCGTCGTTATACTATGCTTTCACAACTTGACTTTAAAATATTTGGTTTGGAGACCATCAAAGATCAATATGTGCATGATGCTGAATTTAAAGATGTATTGCAGAATTGTAAGGAAGGGAGAACTTGGAACAAGTTCATTCTTAACGATGGATTTGTGTTTCGTGCTAACAAGCTATGCATTCCAGCTAGCTCCGTTCGTCTTTTGTTGTTGCAGGAGGCGCATGGAGGAGGATTAATGGGACACTTTGGCGTCAAGAATACGGAGGATATACTTGCTACACATTTCTTTTGGCCAAAGATGAGACGGGATGTTGAGCGTTTTGTTGCTCGCTGCACTACATGTCAAAAAGCTAAGTCACGACTCAATCCTCATGGTTTATATATGCCTTTGCCTATACCTAGTATTCCTTGGGAGGATATATCTATGGACTTTGTTTTAGGTTTACCTCGAACAAAGAAGGGGAGGGATAGCATATTTGTTGTCGTGGATAGGTTCTCGAAAATGGCACACTTTATACCATGTCATAAAAGCGATGATGCTGTTAACGTTGCTAATTTGTTCTTTCGTGAAATTATTCGCTAGCATGGTGTGCCCAATACTATTGTTTCAGATCGTGATACTAAATTTCTTAGCCACTTTTGGAGATGTTTATGGGCTAAGTTGGGGACTAAACTACTTTTTAGTACTACTTGTCACCCCCAAACTGATGGACAAACTGAAGTAGTCAATAGAACATTGTCTACTATGCTTACGACTGTTTTGAAGAATAACAAGAAAATGTGGGAAGAATGCTTGCCTCATATTGAATTTTCTTATAATCGTTCATTGCATTCTACTACTAAGATGTACCCTTCTGACATTGTGTATGGTTTCCTACCTCGTGCACCTATTGATTTGTTGCCTCTTCCATCTTCGGAGAAGGTTAATTTTGATGCTAAAGAACGTGCGGAATTGATTTTAAAAATGCATGAGTTAACTAAGGAAAACATTGAGCGTATGAATGCTAAATATAAACTTGCTGGAGATAAGGGTAGAAAACATGTTGTGTTTGCACCTGGAGATCTTGTTTGGTTACATTTGCGTAAGGATAGATTTCCTAATTTGCGCAAATCAAAGCTAATGCCACGTCCTGATGGTCCTTTCAAGGTGTTAGAGAAAATAAATGATAATGCATATAAACTTGAGCTACCTGCAGATTTTGGGGTTAGTCCTACTTTTAACATTGCAGATTTGAAGCCTTTTTTGGGTGACGATGATGAACTTTCGTCGAGGACGACTTCATTTCAAGAAGGGGAGGATGATGAGGACTTCAATACCATTGTTACACCCACAGCCCCTGCTGCTATACATACTCGACCAATTACTAGAGCTCGCGCACGCCAATTGAATTATCAGGTACTTTTGTTTCTTGGTAACGATTCTAATGTTCATGAGAATATGATGCTGCCTAAATTGGACACATTTGTTTTGCTTACAAATGAAGGGCCTAGCTTGGACAAGAAAGATGAACCTTGGAGCGAGTTCAATCATGGAGATGATGGCATGCACAAGGGGAACAAGAACGGAGTTACAAGTGATGATTCCAGGACTCTGAAGCCACCATAATGAGTGCATGAAGCATGGGACGAAATATACAAGTTGCCACTTCATAAATTTCGTCCAGAGGATATTTTAGGTGCTGCGTCACCATATTATTGGGTCAGGCCCATGTATTTTCGAAGTACTTAAGTATAGGCTGTTTTTAGTGTCCGTATGTGTGGGGAAACAAGAGTTACGTTTGGTTTCGGACCCCTCCACCAAGGGCCATGAAATTCCCCCTCTCTCCTCCATATATACAACCCTTAGGGCATCGTTTAGACTTTGGGTTTTGTTTAGATTAAAAGTTCGCCATAGCTGCAACTTCGCGTACTTCGTTTGTGTCCAACAACCAGAACAACACGTCACAGAACCCCACCTTGATCAATAAAGCTTTCATCTTATATTCGCAATATCCAGATCGCAATCTCAGTTTCTTGCTTGTTCTTTGTTTGTTCACAGGAAACATGCCCTCGTGGTCAGGTTGATCGTGCTCCGGCGTGGTCAATTACCTCTCGGAGTTGGTTTAGCGATTGCTAAGGCACGACGTCCTCACACGTTCGTAGTCGGATCGTCAAAGTCGACTTCCTCTAAAATGATAGCCACTATCTCATCGAAATACGGGACACCTATGCCTCTATCAAAAAGGCTTGTCGAAGTTGGGTAAAGCAAGCACGGGAGCATGAGTAAGCAAATTCTTAAGCTCATTGAATGCGGTATCTTGGGAATAAACGGCGCATTCTTCTTGCTCAAAGCTTGCAAAGGCGAAGAAATGGTGCTAAAATCCTTCACAAAGCGACGATAGAAACCCGCAAGACCAAGAAAACTACGCACTTGATGCAAGTTTGTTAGTTGCGGCCAAGTATTAATAGCATTGATCTTGGACTCATCTACATGAACACCCTTAGAAGAGACCACAAAACCCAAGAAAACGAGCTTATCAACACCAAAAAGTCATTTCTCCATATTAGCATAGAGACACTCTTTCCTAAGAGTTTGCAAAATGGTGCGGACATGGGTGACATGCTCTTGGATAGATTTGCTAAACACAAGAATGTCATCAAAGTAAACCACAACAAATATACCAATGTAAGGGTGAAAGACATGATTCATAAGGCGCATAAAAGTGCCCGGTGCTTCTGAGAGACCCATAGGCATGACTAACCACTCATACAAACCAAAGTTGGTTTTGAATGCGGTTTTCCATTCATCACCCTCTTGTATGCGGATTTGATAGTAACCAATTTTCAGATCAATTTTAGAAAATATAGTGGCACCGCTAAGCTCATCAAGCATATCATCTAGGCGTGGAATGGGGTACCTATAGCGAACGGTGATAGCATTGATAGGTCTACAATCGGAGCACATGCGAAAGCTACCGTCATGTTTTGGCACAAGAATGACCGGTACAGCACAACGACTCAAACTTTCATGCACATGACCATGGTCTATGAGATGCTTTACTTGCCTTTGAATTTCTTTGGTTTCTTCGGTGTTGACGCGGTAGGGAGATTTGTTCGGAAGCGGTGCTCCGGGGATGAGGTCGATGGGGTGCTCAATGCCTCGTAATGGAGGTAGTCCCGGAGGTAGCTCATCGGGCAAAACATCTTGAAATTCCCGCAAAAGAGAAGACAACACTAGAGGAAGAGTGTGAGAAGTGTTAGTTTGTGGTGCATTGTCCTTGCACACGAGGACGTAGTGTAGGACACTAGATGGGTTCTCACACACTTCTCTCATCTCACGTTTGGTGGCAAATAGAACGAGGTTCTTGTTTTCGCTCATCGTAGAGGCACTCAATTTGGGCTTGTGGCGCTCACTCTCTTTTTGATGGCTCACTCTCTCACCATTCTCTCCACGATGGGTGGTGATGCGGAGCATCCCATGATCATCCCCATGGACCTACCATCGTCGCATCAAGAGCCAAGAGGACCCATGACACGAGCACGAGCCAGAGCTCTCGAGAACGAGGTGAATTCTTTCCTTAGTGATACCACATATGATCCACTAGAGACATGGTTACTACCTAAGTCCGATATGTTGTGCATGATCAGGTGTCAAGAGGAGCCTCCCGAAGATGCACGTGAAGACGGACAAGCTGCCAAGTCCATGGATGAAGAGAACCAACGGAAACGGGCAAGTTCACCTTCCAGGCACCGGACATCCGGCCAAGACCCCGGACATCCGGCCCCTAGAGATGCCACCACAGCAGCTGCAGCCCAGCCAGAAAAGCTACAGGGCCCGGACATCCGGCCCCGCGCCCCGGACATCCGGCCTCCCCCGAAGCCCCGGAAATCCGGCCCTCTGCCCGGAAATCCGGCCTCGTCTATCCAAAGACCACAGAAGTTTTCAACGCCAGCCCGGACATCCGGCCTCCTCCAGCCCGGACATCCGGCCTCCTCCAGCCCGGACATCCGGCCACTGCTGAAGCCCCGGACATCGGGCCCGAAGCCCGGACATCCGGCCTCGCCTGTCTGTGAACAGTGAAGGGCCGAAGCCCATGTACCCTCTCGCCCCCTAGACTATATATACTTCACCCCCTCCTCTTTCTAGGATTAGTGTTGGTTTAGCTCATGTGTGAGATAGAGCTTGGCTCATCCATATGGATCTCCTCCTCGAGAGAGACTGCGGCCCCTCTTCGGAGAAGATCAACTTGGATTCTAGACCCCCCTCTTGGGCGGCCCCCATCAAGACCTCCTTCTAGGAGAAGAACCGGTTACTTTGTATCATCCTTTGTTGACCTTGGATCATCGTGTATCTCTTTGTGTTATTGGATCTAGCGCATGTGTAATCGAATCTTGTTGGTTTGAGTGATTCTCTTGTGTTTCCCCTCGTTTTCTCTCCCGTGTACTTCGTGTTCATCGTTCGGATCCACTCCTTTCGTGAAAGATCGGCCATCTAGGGTTCCACCCTACATCATCTTGGTATCATGAGCCACGTTGATCACGATTTTGGAGCCTCCCCTCGTTGTTTTCTAGCCTAATTTTGTTGTGTTCTTCCCCAAATTCAAAAATCCCCACCAAAAATAGCCCCAATTTTTTTTGTGATTTGTTGGTGTGATGAAGTTTTGTTCGATTTGATCCGCGGATTTCGTGTGTTCCAGGTAGATCTAGCATTCCCCCACCTTTTCCCCAAATTCCATCCACAAAACCTTCCGAATTTTGCCCCGGATTTGACCTCTCCACGCGGTGTTCTTCGAATTCGTCCACGGTTCCAGCGCCCGGACATCCGGCCCGACCAGCCCGGACATCCGGCACCCCGGACATCCGGCCATCACCCCCGGACATCCGGCCACTGGCAGCAAAACAACCCATCCACCATACGTTTCCCGCCTAACTCTCGCCAAATTTCGTTCTGGTGCCCACATACACTTCTGCGTACCTCCACCACTTCCGCATAGCACCACCCTAGCCTTTCCCGCTACCAACTCCGACAATTTTTCCAAATTTTGCTTTGAGAATTTGAGTTGCGGTACCCTATCCTTTTGTGTTTCGGATATCTAGGTACGGTTCGGCATCAACATCACCACCGCTCATCTTCGCCAAGGACTACTACGAACGGCTACATTACTTTGATATCACCTTCACCTTGGATATCAACTTGGTATCGTGATATCATCATACTCTTTTGCAATCCCATTGATAACCACATGGCCTTACTTTTGCATCACTTACCCATCGAGACTAGCCCTTGAGTATTGCCGGCAACGTGACTTGTGCACATTAGTGTTCATACTTCCCATAGCATGCATACCATCATCGTGTTGCATCTCTTGGTATCATCACTTGTGTCACAAAGTTGTTGTCACATACACAATTGCTATCTTGCTTCGTGAAGCATTGCATGAGAAAAGATCTCAAACATCAAAGAGCCAAACAAGCTTTTAAGCAAAAGAGGAAAGACAAGCAAAGAGCAAGAACCATAGCATCATACAACATTAAGATTGTCATACTCGATCATCTTGGATCAATTCATAGGAACATCATACATATAGCATACTTGGGATAGAAGTCGTTGCATTTTTGCTTAGTAGGTTGTGCACAAGTTCGTATCCGCCTATTGTGCAATCGTGCTAGCATCTCTCTAGTGTTGTGCAACAAGAGCATCTTGGTGAATTCCACATTTTGGCTCACCCTTGGTTGCATAACCCCATCTTATCTATTTGCGTGTGTGTTTCCGTGTACCATATCTTGCTATTGGTCTACTTGTTGCATTTGAAAATTCGTGAATCTTTTCCAACATTAGTGAGTCTCACTTACAATTGCATCAAATTTTGTGCCACCATCCTAACCGAGCTCCACCATAAGCTTTTACTTGTGTAGGTGTGAGAACCAACAAGAATTGGTACCAATTGTGTTGTTTCCTTGTTACACATTGGAGTCATCTTTGATCCATTGTCAACATCGGTCATGGTACATTTGATATTGGTTCTTCCCTTTCTTCCACTCAAACTTGTCTTGGAATGATGGATAGGACAAGTACTTCTACCAACCCGCTCTTCATGGAGCAAGACGACGACATGAACTCCTTCGTCACCAAGAGTCACCTCTTTGGTGCACAACGTGCTTTGCATCAAGAGCAACAAGCTATGAGTGAACGCATCGACAACCTTGCCGCCAACTTGCGACTTTCCAAGCAACGTAAAAGGGACTACTTCGACCACAAGCTCGACGATCACAAGCAAGAGAATGACGCAAGGATGGACGAGATTCGCGCTTTGTTGCTCAACCGCTCTTCTTCCACTTCAAGAAGGAGCCGTTCAAGTCACCATTCCGACTTCACCCTCTCCGGCTCAAGTACACCGACATCGAACACTCTTCGTCGAGCCGTGCGCAACGAGCGTCAAGCAAACCTCACTCCACTTCAAGACACCGACTCGCAAGAACATCGACGACGTCAAGCCGAAGAAGCCTTTGCACTAGCTCGAGAACGGCAACGCCAACGTCAACAAGAACAAGAGGAGCGAGCGCGACAACATCAAGATGCACAAGACACCGAGCCGGAACGCCAAGAACAGCAACTACGTGAAGCTCTAGCACTTGAAGCGCAACGTGCCCTTCATGAATCAAGTCATGCCGTAGCCGATCGAGGCCGACAAGCTCGACTACATCAAGAAGCACTTCGCGATGAAGCTCAAGAAAGAATTTACCAAAGATGTGTGCATCGACAAGCTCCTCGTTAAGATAGACAAGCTCCTCGTCAAGATAGACAAGCTCCCCCTCAAGCGAGACAAGAACATCAAGTCCATCGAGAGCAAGAAGACAATGGATGCAATCCTCGACAAGAGCAACATGCGGAAGACATCCAACTTCGCCAAGAGCACGATAACAATGTTAATCCTCAACGACATGGGCGTCATCATCCCCGACCCCAGCACAATGAAGAGCAACGTTATGGCAAGCTAAAGTTCACCATGCACAAGTTCAATGGAAGCAATGACCCCGAAGAGTACATCTCATGGGCATTGAAGGTTGACAAAATCTTCCGCTTGCACAACTACGAAGAAGAGAAGAAGATCGCGATGGCATCCCTTGAGTTCCAAGACTATGTCCTCATTTGGTGGGAACAAATCATTGAGCGCCACGAGGCAAGAGGTGAACCACCCATCACCACTTGGACACAAATGAAGGATGTCATGAGAGCACGATTCGTGCCAAACTACTACAACTGCGACCTCTTCAAGAAACTTCAACAACTCAAGCAAGGAACCAAGAGCGTTGAAGAGTACTACAAGGAAATGGAGATTGCCATGATACGAGCCAATGTCAAAGAAGATGATGAGCAAACTATGGCATGGTTCTTGAATGGACTTAATCATCCTATCAAGAAGATCGCCGACTTCCAACCATACTCGAACCTCATCCAGCTAGTGCATCAAGCTACCAAAGCGGAACGGCAAGTACAAGACGACTTCAAGTATGCCAAGTTCTCATCCAAGTCCTATGGCCTCTCCAACAATCAAGCTTCGACGACTCCAACACCTTCTACCTCAACCAAGCCTTCTACAAGCAACGACGACAAGTCAAGTTACAAGAAAGCTTCGACAAGCTCAAGTCGTCCTCCTACTACAAGCAACTTCAAGAAAGCTCCATCATCATCTACTCCACCCGATGAGACCATCAAGACAAGTTCTATCAAATGCTTCACATGCGGAGGCCGAGGCCACAAGTCCTTCGAGTGCACAAACAAGCGCACCATGATCCTCAACGACGACGGAACCTATGACTCCATGAGTGAAGGAGAAATGGAAGCTCTTGAGCAAGTGGCCATGCACCGACAAGTGCACAATGAAGATGAAGATGACCATGTCTTTTGCGATGAATATTCAAGTCCCTCTCTTGTTGTCTCCAAGGTCTTGACTCTTCAACATCAACAAGACGAAGACCAAAGATGCCATATCTTCCACACAAAGGCCGGCATTAATGGACGTTCCGTCAAGGTCATCATCGATGGAGGTAGTTGCCACAACTTAGCAAGTGAAGAACTATGCTCCAAGCACAAATTGGTCAAGATGAAGCACCCTCACCCCTACAAGGTTCAATGGCTAAGCGACACCGGCACCATACAAGTCAAGCATAGAGTACAAGTCTCTTTCAAGATCGGCGCCTATGAAGATACATTGGAATGTGATGCCCTTCCGATGACCGTTTTCCACCTCCTCCTTGGACGGCCATGGTAATTTGACCAAGGTGTCATTCACAATGGGCGTACAAATCACTATAGCTTCAGGATGAAAGGGAAGGAATTTGTGCTACGTCCTATGTCTCCAAGCCAAGTGCTCGCCGACAAGCAAGCCACCCATCGTGGAGAAAATAGTGAGAGAGCGACCCACCAAAAAGAGAGTGAGCGCCACAAGCCCAAATTGAGTGCCTCCACGATGAGCGACAAGAAAAACTTAGTTCTCTTTGCCACCAAACGTGAGATGAGAGAAGTGTGTGAGAACCCATCAAGTGTCCTACACTATGTCCTATTGTGCAAGGACGAGGTCACAAAAACTAACAACTCTCACGATCTACCTTTGGTGTTATCTTCTCTATTGCAGGAATTCCAAGATGTTTTCCCCGATGAGCTACCTCCGGGTCTACCTCCACTACGAGGCATTGAGCACCGAATTGATCTCATCCCCGGAGCGCCGCTTCCCAACAAAGCTCCATACCGCGTCAACCCCGAAGAAACCAAAGAAATACAAAGGCAAGTAAAGCATCTCATAGAGCATGGACATGTGCGTGAAAGTTTGAGTCCTTGTGCCGTACCGGTCATTCTTGTGCCAAAACGTGACGGTAGCTTTCGCATGTGCTCCGATTGTAGACCTATCAATGCTATCACCGTTAGATATAGGTACCCCATTCCACGCGTTGATGATATACTTGATGAACTTAGCGGTGCCACTATCTTTTCCAAAATTGATCTTAAAATCAAATCCACATACAAGAGGGTGATGAATGGAAAACCGCTTTCAAAACAAAGTTTGGTCTCTATGAGTGGTTAGTCATGCATATGGGTTTATCGGAAGCACCCAGCACTTTCATGCGTCTTATGCATTACGTGTTTCACCCTTACATTGGTGAATTTGTTGTTGTCTACTTTGATGATATCCTTGTGTTTAGCAAATCTCTCAAAGAGCATGTCACCCACCTTTGAACCGTGCTACAAACTCTTCGAAAATAGCAACTTTATGCTAATATGGAAAAATGCCTATTTGGCGTTGACAAGCTTGTTTTCATGGGTTTCATAGTTTCTTCTAAGGGTGTTCATGTTGATGAATCTAAGATCAATGCTATTAAAACTTGGCCCCAGCCAACCAATTTGCAACAAGTGCGTAGTTTTCTTGGTTTAGCCGGTTTCTACCGTAGATTTGTGAAGGATTTTAGCACCATTGCTTCACCTTTGCATGCTTTGAGTAAGAAAAATGCTCTGTTTGTTTGGGGAACATCTCAAGATATTGCTTTCAATGAGCTTAAGAATTTGCTTACTCATGCTCCCGTGCTTGCATTACCCAACTTTGACAAACCTTTCGAAATTCATTGCGATGCTAGTGGTAATGGCATAGGAGGCATGTTAACGCAAGAGAAGCGCCCCATTGCATACTTAAGTGAGAAACTCTCCGGAGCGCAACTTAATTACCCCATCTATGACAAAGAGCTATATGCTTTAGTGCGAGTTTTGCATGAATGGGAACATTACCTTCGCCCACATGAGTTCATCATCCATACCGACCATGAAACACTTAAATACCTTAAGGGTAAAACTAAGTTAAACAAGCGTCATGCTAAATGGAGTGAATTTATTGAGTCATTTCCCTATGTCATCAAGTACATTAAGGGTAAAGAAAATGTTGTGGCGGATGCGCTTTCCCGTATATGCATGCTTGTCACTAACCTTGAGTTGAATGTCATTGGTTTTGAGCATATCAAAGACTTGTACGAACATGATCCTACATTCGCCATACCTTATGCCAAGTGTTTGATGCATACTTCTTGGGAGCAATACTACATCAAAGATGGATATCTTATGAGAGCTAACAAACTTTGCATCCCCGAGTCCTCTTTTCGTTTGTTGCTTCTGCAGGAATCTCATGGAGGCGGACTCATGGGACACTTTGGATGCGACAAGACATTTGCTACGTTCTCCAAGAACTACTTTTGGCCCAAGATACATCGCGACATCAATCACTTCACCAACCATTGTTCTACATGTCGCAAAGCTAAGTCTAAAGCCCAATCTCATGGCCTCCATATGCCACTTCCAATTCCATATCAACCATGGTAAGATATTAGCATGGACTTTGTGCTTGGTTTGCCTAGAACTCGAAATGGCAAGGATTCCATTTTTGTTGTTGTGGACCGTTTCTCCAAAATGGCTCATTTCATTCCTTGCAACAAGATAGATGATGCTTCACATATTGCAAATTTGTTTTGTAGGGAAATCTGCGCCTTCATGGAGTGCCAAAGACGATTGTCTCGGACCGCGACATCAAGTTTTTCAGTTACTTTTGGAAGACCTTATGCGCCAAGCTCGGAATCAAGCTCTTGTTCTCTTCGGCATACCATCCACAAACCGACGGCCAAACAGAGGTCACCAACCGTACGCTCTCCACCCTACTACGCGTGTTGATAAAGAAGAAACATCAAGGAGTGGGAAGAGTGCCTACCCATCGCCGAGTACGCCTACAACCGAGCAAGACATTCAACTACCGGCAAGTCCCCCTTCGAGGTCGGCTATGGCTTCGACCCATTGTCCCCATTGGACATTCTACCTCTACCGCTTCAAGAGCGCACAAACTTGGAGCGATTGGCCGAGCCAACTTCCTCAAGAAGATGCATGAAGATACAAGGAACACCATCGAGCGCCAAGTACAACGACTCGTGACCAAGCTTAACGCCAACAAGCAACCCATGATGTTCCATATTGGAGATCTTGTGTGGCTACACCTTCACAAGGATCGCTTCCCCGATGAATGCAAGTCCAAGCTACTACCACGAGCGGATGGACCCTTCAAGGTGCTTGCATGCTACAACAACAATGCATACAAGATCGACATCCCACGCGACAAGTACTCCGTGAGTGACATCTTCAACATCAAAGATCTCTCCGTTACCATGGTGATGAGGATTTTGATCCGAGGTCGGATCTTTCACAAGGGAGGGGAGATGATGCGGAGCATCCCATGATCATCCCCATGGACCTACAATCGTCGCATCAAGAGCCAAGAGGACCCATGACACGAGCACGAGCCAGAGCTCTCGAGAATGAGGTGACTTCCTTCCTTAGTGATATCACATATGATCCACTCGAGACATGGTTACTACCTATGTCCGATATGTTGTGCATGATCAGGTGTCAAGAGGAGCCTCCCGAAGATGCACGTGAAGATGGACAAGCCGCCAAGTCCACGGATGAAGAGAACCAACGGAAACGGGCAAGTTCACCTTCCACGCCCCGGATATCCGGCCAAGAGCCCGGACATCCGGCCCCTGGAGATGCCACCACAGCAGCCGCAGCCCAGCCAGAAAAGCTACAGGGCCTGGACATCTGGCCCCGTGCCCCGGACATCTGGCCTCCCCCGAAGCCCTGGAAATCCGGCCCTCTGCCCGGAAATCCGGCCTCGTCTATCCAGAGACCACAGAAGTTTTCACCGCCAGCCCGGACATCCGGCTCCCTCCAGCCCGGACAACCGGCCACTCCTAAAGCCCCGGACATCCGGCCCAACGCCCGGACATCCGGCCTCGCCTGTTTGTGAACAGTGAAGGGCCGAAGCCCATGTACCCTCTCGCCCCCCTAGACTATATATACTTCACCCCCTCCTCTTTCTAGGGTTAGCGTTGGTTTAGCTCATATGTGAGATAGAGATTGGCTCATCCATATGGATCTCCTCCTCGAGAGAGACTGCGGCCCCTCTTCGGAGAAGATCAACTTGGATTCTAGACCCCCCTCTTGGGCGGCCCCCATCAAGACCTCCTTCTAGGAGAAGAACCGGTTACTTTGTATCATCCTTTGTTGACCTTGGATCATCGTGTATCTCTTTGTGTTATTGGATCTAGCGCATGTGTAATCGAATCTTGTTGGTTTGAGTGATTCTCTTGTGTTTCCCCTCGTTTTCTCTCCCGTGTACTTCGTGTTCATCATTGGGATCCGCTCCTTTCGTGAAATATTGGCCATCTAGGGTTCCACCCTACATCAGGTGGCTTGCTTATCGGCGATCACTTGGCTTGGAGACATAGGTCGTAACACAAACTCCTTTCCTTGCTTCTTGAAGCTATAGTGGTTTGTATGCCCATTGTGGACGACTCCTCTATCCAATTGCCATGCCCGTCCAAGGAGAAGATGGCAAACGGTCATTGGGATGACATCGCGCTCCAAGGTGTCTTCGTAGGCGCCGATTTTGAAGGAGACTTATACTCGGTTCTCTACTTGGATAGTGCCGGAGTCACTAAGCCATTGCACTTTGTATGGATTTGGATGCTTCGTCTTGGGCAATTGGAGCTTGGAGCAAAGTTCTTCACTTGCGAGATTGTGACAACTCCCTCCATCGATGATGACCTTGACGGATCGTCCATTGATGCCGGCCTTGGTGTGGAATATGGTGCATCTTTGGTATTCATCTTGGTGATGTTGGAGAGTCAAGACTTTGGAGACAACAAGTGCGGGGCTTGAGTCTTCATCACAAAATACTTGTTCTTCTTCATTGTTCACTTGGCGGTGCATGGCGACTTGCTCAAGGGCTTCCATTTCTCCTTCGCTCATGGAATCTTAAGTGCCATCATCATTGAAGATCATGGTGCGCTTGTTGGTCCACTCATAGGACTTGTGGCCTCGGCCTCCGCAAGTGAAACACTTGAGGGAGCTCGTCTTGACGGTCTCATCGGTAGGGGTTGATGATGATGAAGCTCTCGGCTTGAAGTTTCTTGTAGTAGGCGAAGCTTTCTTGGAAGTCGACTTGTCGATTTTGGAAGTAGACGGTCTTGTAGTCGGTGTTGGAGTCATTGAAGCTTGGTTATTGGAGAAGCCATAGGACTTGGATGATAACTTGGCATACTTGAAATCATCTTGCACTTGGCGTTCCGCTTTGGTAGCTTGGTGCACGAGCTCGATGAGATTTGAGTATGGTTGGAAGTCGGCGATCTTCTTGATAGGATGATTGAGTCCATTCAAGAAACGTGCCATAGTTTGCTCATCATCTTCCGTCACATTGGCTCTTATCATTGCAATCTCCATCTCCTTGTAGTATTCTTCAACGCTCTTGGTTCCTTGCTTGAGTTGTTGGAGTTTCTTGAAGAGGTCGCGGTTGTAGTAGGTAGGCACGAAGCGTGCTCTCATGACATCCTTCATTTGTGCCCAAGTAGTGATGGGTGGATCACCTCTTGCCTCGCGGCGCTCAATGACTTGTTCCCACCAAATGAGGACATAGTCTTGGAACTCAAGGGATGCCATCGCGATCTTCTTCTCTTCTTCATAATTGTGCAAACGGAAGATCTTGTCAACTTTCAATGCCCATGAAAGGTATTCTTCGGGATCGTTGCTTCCGTTGAACTTGGGCATGGTGAACTTGAGCTTGCCGTAGCGTTGCTCTTCATTGTGTTGGGGTCGGGGATGATGACGCCCATGTTGTAGATGATTGTCCAACTCGTGGTGCTCTTGACGCGGAGGGTTGTCAACCTCGTGTTGCTCTTGTCGTGGAGGATTCCCATTGTTTCATGCTCTTGATGAACTTGATGGTCTTGGCGAGCTTGTGGAGGAACGCGTCGAGCTCGAGGAGGAACTAGACGATGCATGCGAGCTTGAAATCGTCGTTCGTGAATTTCTTCGCGAAGTGCTTCCTCTTCTTCACGGGCTTGTCGGCCTCGGTCGGCAACGGCTCGACTCGCATCGCGTAGAGCTTGTTGCGCCTCAAGTGCTTGAGCGTCACGGAGTTGTTGTTCTTGACGTTGAGCCTCGGCATCTTGTGCATTTTGGTGTAGACGCGCGCGTTCTTCCTCTTCATGTTGGCGTTGTTGTTGTCGTTCTCGAGCTAGCGCAAAGGCTTCTTCGGCTTGACATCGTCGGCGCTCTTGAGAGTCGGTGTCCCGAAGCGGATTGAGGTTTGCTTGACGAAGAGTGTTCGATGTCGGTGTACTTGAGTCGGAATGGCGACTTGAACGGCTCCTTCTTGAAGTGGAAGAAGAGCGGTTGAGCAACAAAGCGCGAATCTCGTCCATCCTTGCGTCATTCTCTTGCTTGTGATCGTCGAGCTTGTGGTCGAAGTAGTCCCTTGTACGTTGCTCAGAAAGTCGCAAGTCGGCGGCAAGGTTGTCGATGCGTTCACTCATAGCTTGTTGCTCTTGATGCAAAGCACGTTGTGCACCAAAGAGGTGACTCTTGGTGACGAAGGAGTTCATGTCGTCGTCTTGCTCCATGAAGAGTGGGTTGGTAGAAGTACTTGGCCTATCCATCATTCCAAGACAAATGTGAGTGGTAGAAAGAGAAGAACGAGTACCAAATGTACCTTGACCGAAGTTGAAAGTGGATCGAGGATCACTCCAATGTAGGACAAGGAAATAGCACAATTGGTACGAGTTCTTGTCGGTTTCTCACACCTACACAAGTAAAAGCTTTTGGTGGAGCTTGGTTAGGATGGTGGCACAAAATTTGATGCAATTGTAAGTGAGCTTCAATAATGTTGGAAAAGATTCGCAAGATGCAATGTAACAAGTAGACCAAGCATATAAGGTACACGGAAACACACGCGCAAAAAGATAAGTGGGGTTGTGCAACCAAGGGTGAGCCAAAATGTGGAATCCACAAAAATGCTCTTGTTGCACAACACTAGAGAGACGCTAGCACGATTGCACGATAGGCGGATACAAGAACTTGTGCACAACCTACTTAGCAAAAATGCAATGACTTCTATCCCAAATATGTGACTTCTATCCCAAATATTTGGAATGCAAGGTGTTGCTATGATATGATCCAAGATGATCGAGTATGACAATCTTAATGTTGTATGATGCTATGGTTCTGTCTTAAAAGCTCTTTGCTTATCTTTCCTCTTTGCTTAAAAGCTTGGTTCGCTCTTTGATGTTTGAGCTCTTTTCTGATGCAATGCTTGACGAACCAAGATAGCAAGTGAGTATGCGATGACAACTTTGTGACACAAGATATGATACCAATATAGGCAACAATGATGTATGTATGTTATGGGAAGTATGATCACTAATGTGCACAAGTCTCATTGCCGGCAATACTCAATGGCTAGTCTCGATGGCTAAGCAACGCAAAGGAGTAAGGCTATGATGCCTATCAATGTAGTGGCAAGAGTGATATGTCCAATACCAAGATGAGGTTACCGGTATTGGTTTCGGTATGGTGTCAAAATGGTGGCACGAATACCAAGTCATAGTCGAGGTGGTCGTTGTTGATGACGCGTCTGTGGCGGAGATGAGCAGCGGTGATGTCGATGTCGAACCGTACCTAGATAGCCGAAACACAAAAGGATACGGTACCGCAACTCAAATTCTCAAACTTCAAAGTAGAAATTGTGTCAGAGAGCGAAACGGTCTAAAAATAGTTGGGCTATGCGGAAGTGGAGGAGGTATGAGGAAGTATATATGGTATAAGGTGAGCACCGGAACAAAATTTGGTGGAATTTGGGCGGAGTTGTGGAAGTAGTGCGAACTTTCTGTCGAAGCCGGAAGTTCCGGGCAAGACGGAGGGTCCGGGGTCTGGAGTTTCCGGGGAAGGCCGGAAAGTCCGGGCTGGACCGGAAGTTCTGGTGGTCGGGATTTTGCCAAGAACATAGACTTCGGGATCGTGGATTTGGGTGGAAAAACTGGGGGAAAGGCCCAAATCCGAAGGGGAAAAAGAAGAAATTGGAGGAAAAGAAAGGTGGGGAGGCTAGATCTACGAGCCACACACAAAATTCACGGATCAAAACCAACAAAATCTCAACACATGAACAAATCAGAAAAAAAATTGCGGCTATTTTTGGTGGGGATTTTCGGATTAGGACGAAAAACAACAAAATTAGGCTAGAAACACAACGGGGAGGCTCCGAAATCGTGATCAACCTTGCTCTAGAACCAAGATGATGTAGGGTAGAACCCTAATCGCCCGATCTTTCACGAAAGGAGCGGATCCCATGAAGAACGCAAAGAACATGAGGAGGGAAACGAGGGAAAACACAAGGGGAAACACTCAAACTAACAAGAACAAGTCACACATGTGCTAGATCCTCGGGTACATAGAACGATACATGAATCCACGGACAACTAAGGAAGATACAAGGGTAGCCGGTTCTTCTCCGTGAGGAGGTCTTGAATCCACGGGGGGATCTTCCCTTAGAAAGGGGGCTTGAATCCAAAGGGGTCTTCTCCGAAGAGTCCGCAGTCTCTCACGAGGAGTAGATCTGATGTGGATGAGTGAAGCTCTATCTCTAAGTATGAGCTAAACCAACGCTAACCCTAGAAAGTTGTACGGGATAGAGTATGTATAGTCTAGGTGACGAAAGGGTACACGGGCCTCGGCCCAAGTGGCTGCGCGCATGCAGGGCCGGAAGTTCCGGGGAGGGTCCGGCCTAACCAGAGAGTTGGCGCGGAGGAGATGTGCTGGCATCCGGGGTCCGGAAGGTCCGGGCCGGCCGGAGGCTCAGGCGCCGGAAGGTCCGGGATGGGGTCTGGGCTAACCCGAGAGTTGGCACGCCTGGGCTGGTCAAAGTCATCGGCGACCGGAAGCTCCGGGTCGGCCGGAAGCTCCGGGGGCCAAAAGTTCCGGGGTCTGGCAGAAGTTCCGGGCTGTCCAGAGTGTTGACGCCTGTCTCTTCATCTACAGTCCTCGGCTCCGAGTCTTGAGCGTTGTACCTGATGACACATAGTATCTCGGACTTAGGCAATAGCCATGTCTCACTTGAAGAGGGAGAAAACTCAAGTAGGAGTGATGTCACCTCGGATTGAATAGCACGTGCCCTAGCCCTTGTCATTGGTCCACTTGGAGCTTGGATAGTTGACGTGGCGTCCATGGGGATGGTCGTGGGATGCTCCGCATCAGAACCATCACTTTCTACATGTGAGATATGGCTACTACCTCCAACGTGTGTTCTATGCATGATCAGGTACTTGGAGGAAAGCAACGAAGCCACCACATCCAATGGAACAGCTAGCGAGGACGCCAAGTACAAGGACCCAGAGAAGAAGCTGCGCGAAGCTACAGCCACCGGACGACCGGCCTAGCCCGGACGTCCGGCCTAGCCCGGACGTCCGGCCCCTGAGGACCCGAGCCGAATCTACGGACGACCGGAGACACCGGACGTCTGACACTCTCCAGCGCCCGGACGACCGATGACGACCGGACGTCCGACACCACCTGTCCAGAGCCAAAACGCCGGACGTCTGACATGCACCAGACGACCGGACCCTCGCGAGCCACCGGACGTCCGACGCCTGTGCGCCCGCCCGTGTGTTGGGCCGAAGCCACTTACCCTTTCATTCGCCTAGACAATATATACTCCTCCACCTCCTCCTAGTTAGGGTTAGCATTGGTTTAGCTCATTTGAGAGATAGAGCATTGCACATCCATATCGGATCTACTCCACGAGAGAGACTGCGGCCCCTCTTCGGAGAAGATCCACCTTGAATTCAAGACCCCTTTCTAAGGGAAGATCCCCTTGTGGATTCAAGACCTCCTCACGGAGAAGAACCGGTTATCGTTTATCGTCCCTAGTTGTCCATGGATTCGTGTATCGTTCTATGTACTCTAGGATCTAGCCTATGTGTGACTTATTCGTGTCGGTTTAGTGAATTCCTCTTGTGTTTCCCTTCCGTTCATCCTCGTGTTCTTCGTGTTTTCCCCGGGATCCGCTCCTTTCGTGAAAGATCGGGCGATTAGGGTCTCTACCCTACATCAGAAGTGGTGATGGTGTATAAGTGGTCGAGGCAAAAATGCCAATCAGATGGGCGGAAACTGGGCGGAGCGGTAGTACCGCTGGAACAGGCGGTAGTACCGCTAGTGATACTTAAGCGGTAGTGCCGCTCGGTGAGGCGGTAATACCGCTGGTGTCGGAAAAATCGCAAGATCTGGATTAGGGCAAATTTTGGGGCGGAAAAGGATGATTTCGAGGTCAAAATTCGAGCAATTTTGTGGATGGAAAGATGAGAAAATTGGGGAGATGCTAGATCCACTTGAAACCAAGAAAATCTATGGATCAAATCAAACAAAACTTCGTCAAACCAAAAAATCACAAAAAAACTGGGGCTATTTTTGGTGGGGATTTTCGAATTTAGGACGAAAAACAACAAAATAAGGCTAGCAACACAATGGGGAGGCTCCGAAATCGTGATCAATGTGGCTCTTGATACCAAGATGATGTAGGGTAGGGACCCTAATCGCCCGATCTTTCACGAAAGGAGCGGATTCCGGGGAAATCACGAAGAACACGGGGAAGAACGGAGGGAAAACACAAGAGGAAATCACTAAACCGACATGAATAAGTCACACATGGGCTAGATCCTCGAGTACATAGGTAGAGACACACGAATCCACGGACAACTAAGGACGATACATGGTAACCGGTTATTCTCCATGAGGAGGTCTTGAATCCACAAGGGGATCTTCCCATAAAGGGGGCTTGAATCCGCTTGGGGGATCTTCTCCGGTGGAGGCTCAAATCTCCGAGGAGAAGGTAACCAAGTGGATGAGCAAAGCTCTCTCACAAATATGAGCTAAACATTTGCTAACCCTAGTACGGGGCTAAGGAACAAGTATATATAGTCTAAATACACGAAAGGGTAAGTGACGAGGGGATACATGGGCCCTAGGTCCGTTCTCTGCGCACAGGCAGGGCGGTAGTACCGGGCAACGGGCGGTAGTACCGCTCAAAGCGGTAGTGCCGCTGGTACAGGCGGTAGTACCAGACCCGGGTCATGCGAACACAGGGATTTGTCGGGTTGAGCAGCAGTGGAGCAGATGCCCAGCAGCAGTACCGCTTGAAGGGCTTCAGCGGTAGTACCGGTCGTTAGTGGTAGTACCGCTCGTCCTGGCATGTGCGGCTCCTCTTCAGGCTCTTGATGTCCATCTCGTTCCGTAGCTCCTTCCAGGCTGGTTCCTTGGTACCTAATGACACAAAACATCTCCTTTTGAGGTAGTAACCATGTCTCAAGTGGATCGGAGTGGAATTGTGAGAAGAGAGATGTCACCTCGGTTTCAAGAGCTCTTGCACGTGCTCGTGTCATGGGTCCAAGAGGTGCCGTAGTAGATGTAGTTGGGTCCATGGGGATGGCCTTAGGATGCTCCGCATCATGGTGTGGCTTCATGTATAGCGTTCCACTTGATAAAGGTTGCTAATGGGTTTCTCGCGTAGGTCAGGTTGGGCTGGGGGTCGATGGCTCGGTGATGATATCCTTGTAGAGATCGGGTTAGTTAGGAAGTTGAAAACACTTCTAGAGTTGTGACACGTGATAAGACGTTGTGCACAGTGGGTAGCCATCTACTCTTCTTCTTGTAGTGATCTTGAAGGGGGCGATAAATCTTGGTGTGAGCTTCGCTTTGACTTGGAAATGCTTGGTTCATTTGAGATAAGAGATTTGTAGAGGCACGTGGTCTTTGACGAGGAAGTTCACTTCTTGACGATGGTGGTTGGTATAGTTCTTCCTCGTTAATATGATGGTCCTCAAATGTCCTATGACTAGTGGCTTTTCTGCTGTCCTCGGGTAGACGAGTATGTCATCAAATAATGATGACACCCAACTTGTCCAAGTATTCTATGAGGACTCTGTTCCTAGGTTACATAAGGTAGGCTGGGGTATTGGTGGTGGTAATGGTTGAGTATTGGCCAGGGTTTTCTTAACCTAGAGCCAAAGCCCATGGTCATGATCCGACCATGTTGTGGCTTGGTAGGGTTTAAGGGTTTCAAGGATTCTAGTGTGCGAGTGAACGTTTATTGTCTTATCCTTGAGCACAGTTTCTGAGATGGCAATAGTTCTACCTAGTCCTTTAAACAAATAACCTTATACCACTGAAAGCATCATCCCTGTAGGTTAGCTCCACTCATCTCTCATGTTATTCATATCCTCATGACTCTCGAGAGGAGGTCTAACAAAATCATATATGTCTACAATCCCCAAATCCATATGTATGTCTACCCCTAAAAGTCCATGGGTATACAAGCTTCCAAGCTTGAGTTAAACATGACAATCCAAGTGCTCAGCCTATTCTTCTAAGGTACAAGGTAGTGCATCTCTATCCTAAGGAAACACGTCGTATGCCACTCCAAGATCTTGTTTCCTTCCTATGATTCAACTCTAATAGCCCATTTTCTACCATCAATCATTACAAAATCCATTAATTCTACAAATCCAATGTTTATGGTGTTCCACATGATCCCCTAGAGTCCATATAATCCCTGAATACTTGAAAGGGCTATCCATTACTATAGTAAGTCCAACAAGAAACATGGTGTCGTGATCGAGATCATCTGTCTAAATCCAGTTCACTCTGAACCATGTAGACTTACTCAACATCTATAATCAACTACTATCACCTATTTAATCCAAATCTCATGTCCAGCGAGAATTCCTACATGTTTACCCTAAGTCATCATTGTGACGTCAAATATCTCCTATTAATATCCCCTGGATAAGACGAATCCCTATACCTTCAAGAATTCCAGCTTGCGATCATAATTGTCCTACTAAATCCAATTTAGTCAGGGGAAAGGAAAGTTATTGATGCGGAGCATCCCAAGGTCATCCCCATGGACCCACCATCGTCTCATCAAGTGCCTAGTGGACCCATGAATCGATCACGTGCAAGAGCTCTTGAAACCGAGGTGACATCTCTCCTCTCACAATTCCACTTCGATGCACATGCAGCATGGCTACTACCTCATATGGACACTTTGTGCATACTCAGGTACCATGGAGAAGCTAAGGAGCAAGGACAAGAAGAAGAGGAAGATGGACGAGAAGACGGAGGGAAGGAGGGCTGAAGGAAAAGTCCCAGCCACCGGACGACCGGCCGGGACCGGATGTCCGGTGCCTGAAGCATCAGCCGAGCCCCATCGAGCAGACGTCCAGTCCAGACCGGACGACCGGTGCCCCGACACCCGAAGCAAACGAGTGGACGTCCGGTCCGGACCGGACGACCGGCGCACCTGCACCCGAACCAAAGTCAGCGGAAGTCCGTCGTTTCCGGACGTCCGGCACCCCCATCACAGAGCAGAACCAGCGGACGTCCGGAGGACACCGGACGACCGGCCACTCCCGAGATTCCGGACGTCCGGTCACCAGCGGACGTCCGGTACCTGGCTGCGTCCAGATTCGGGCCCGAGGCCCATGTACCCCTATTTTCAACCCCATTTGCACTTAGACTATAAATAGACCTCTCCCTCCTCCTTTCTAGGGTTAGGAAATGTTTAGCTCAGATTTGTGAGAGAGCTTTGCTCATCCACTTGGTTACCTTCTCCTCGGAGATTCAAGCCTCCACCGGAGAAGATCCCCCAAGCGGATTCAAGACCTCCTTGTGGAGAAGAACATCAAGACCCCCTCTTGGGCGGCCCCATGAAGACCTCCTCACGGAAAAGAACCGGTTACCATGTATCGTCCCTAGTTGTCTGTGGATTCGTGTATCGTCCTATGTACTCGAGGATCTAGCCCATGTGTGACTTATTCATGTCGGTTTAGTGATTTCCTTTTGAGTTTTCCTTCCGTTCTTCCTCGTGTTCTTCGTGATTTCCCCCGGGATCCGCTCCTTTCGTGAAAGATCGGGAGATTAGGGTCTCTACCCTACATTATCTTGGTATCTAGAGCAAGGTTTATCACGATTTCGGAGCCCCCTCTTCTTTTCTAGCTTGATTTTGTTGTTTTTTGTCCTAATCCGAAAATCCCCACAAAATAGCCCCAAAAATTTTTCTTGTGTTTTGTGAGTTTTGATGATGTTTGTTGGTTTTGATCCGTGAATTTGTCGTGCTGCAAGTGGATCTAGCCTTCCCCCACCATCTCCACCTCGAAATCCATCCAAAATCCACGAAATCCTATCAATTTCGCGTTGACCCCGACCCACCGGACGACCGCAACTTACCGGACATCCGGCGACCCAGGAACCACCGGACGTCCGACCATTACCGGACGACCGGAACCTCTACACCAGACGTCCGGCGACCGGACATCCGTCCACATCCGGACGACCGCTCCTTCCACCACATCACCCGCTACACCACCACCGACTTTCCGCAAACATTGCCAAGATCCCATCCCACACCACCACTTACCCGCTACCTACTCCAACGATTTTGGGTCGCACTTGGTTTTGAGAATTTGAGTTGCGGTACCGTATCCTTTTGTGTTTCGGCTATCTAGGTACGGTTCGACATCGACATCACTGCCGCTCATCTTCGCCACGAACGCGTCATCCACAACGACCACCTCGACTACGACTTGGTATTCGTGCCACCATTTTGACACCATACCGGAAGTAAGACCGGTAACCTCATCTTGGTATTAGACATATCACTCTTGCCATTACATTGATAGCCATCATAGCCTTACTCCTTTGCGTTGGTTACCCATCGAGACTAGCCATTGAGTATTGCCGGCAACGAGACTTGTGCACATTAGTGATCATACTTCCCATAGCATACATACATACATCATTGTTGCCTATATTGGTAACATCTCTTGTGTCACAAAGTTGTCATCGCATACTCACTTGCTATCTTGGTTCGTCAAGCATTGCATGAGAAAAGAGCTCACACATCAAACAGCTAACCAAGCTTTTAAGCAAAGAGGGAAGATAAGAAAAGGGCTTTTAAGCAAGAACCATAGCATCATACAACATTAAGATTGTCATACTCGATCATCTTGGATCATATCATAGCAGCACCTTGCATAGAACATATTTGGGATAGAAGTCGTTGCATTTTTGCTAAGTAGGTTGTGCACAAGTTCTTGTATCCGCCTATCATGCAATCGTGCTAGCGTCTCTCTAGTGTTGTGCAACAAGAGCATTCTTGTGGATTCCACATTTTGGCTCACCCTTGGTTGCACAACCCCACTTGTGCATTTGCGCGTGTGTTTCCGTGTACCGTATATGCTTGGTCTACTTGTTACATTGCATCTTGCGAATCTTTTCCAACATTATTGAATCTTACTTACATTCACATTAAAAATTGTGCCACCATCCTAACCAAGCTCCACCATAAGCTTTTACTTGTGTAGGTGTGAGAAACCGACGAGAATTCATACCAATTGGGCTATTTTCTTGTCCTACATTGGAGTGATCATCGATTCACTTTCAACTTCGGTCAAGGTACATTTGGTATTCTTTTTTCTCTTTCTACCACTCACATTCGTCTTGGAACAATGGATAGGCCAAGTACATCTACCAACCCACTCTTCATGGAGCAAGACGATGACATGAACTCCTTCGTCACAAAGAGTCACCTCTTTGGTGCACAACGTGCTTTGCATCAAGAGCAACAAGCTATGAGTGAACGCATCGACAACCTTCCCGCCGACTTGCGACTTTCCGAGCAACGTACAAGGGACTACTTTGACCACAAGCTCGACGATCACAAGCAAGAGAATGACGCAAGGATGGACGACATTCGCGCTTTGTTGCTCAACCACATCAAGAATGAGCCGTTCAAGTCGCCATTCCGACTTTGCCCTCTCCGGCTCAAGTACACCGACATCGAACACTCTTCATTGAGCCGCGCGCACCGACTGTGAAGCAAACCTCAATCCACTTCAAGAAACCAACTCTCAAGAGCGTCGACGACGTCAATCCGAAGAAGCCTTTGCGCTAGCTCGCGAACGACAACAAAAACGCCAACATGAAGAGGAAGAACGCGCGCGTCTACACCAAAATGCACAAGATGCCGAGGCTCAACGTCAAGAACAACAACTCCGTGACGCTCAATCACTTGAGGCACAACAAGATCTACGCAATGCGAGTCGAGCCATTGCCAACAGAGGCCGACAAGCCCATGAAGAAGAGGAAGCACTTCTTGAAGAAATTCACGAATGATAATTTCAAGATCGCATGCATCGTCTAGTTCCTCCTCGATGCGCTCCTCCACAAGCTCGCCAAGACCATCAAGTTCATCAAGAGCATGAAAACAATGGGAATCCTTCGCGACAAGAGCAACATGAGGTTGACAACCCTCCGCGTCAAGAACACCACGAGTTGGACAATCATCTACAACACGGGCGTCATCATCCCCGACCCCAACACAATGAAGAGAAATGCTACGGCAAGCTCAAGTTCACCATGCCCAAGTTCAATGGAAGCAACGATCCCGAAGAATACCTTTCATGGGCATTGAAAGGTCACAAGATCTTCCATTTGCACAATTATGAAGAAGAGAAGAAGATCGCGATGGAATCCCTTGAGTTCCAAGACTATGTCCTCATTTGGTGGGAACAAATCATAGAGCGCCGCGAGGCAAGAGGTGAACCACCCATCACTACTTGGGCACAAATGAAGGATGTCATGAGAGCATGCTTCGTTCCTACCCACTACAACCGCGACCTCTTCAAGAAACTCCAACAACTCAAGCAAGGAACCAAGAGCGTTGAAGAATACTACAAGGAGATGCAGATTGCAATGATAAGAGCCAATGTGACGGAAGATGATGAGCAAACAATGGCACGTTTCTTGAAAGGACTCGATCATCCTATCAAGAAGATCGCCGACTTCCAACCATACTCAAATCTCATCGAGCTCGTGCACCAAGCTACCAAAGCGGAACGCCAAGTGCAAGATGATTTCAAGTATGCCAAGTTCTCATCCAAGTCCTACAGTTTCTCCAATAACCAAGCTTCAACGACTCCAACACCGACTACAAGACCCTCTACTTCCAACATCGACAAGTTGACTTCCAAGAAAGCATCACCAACTACAAGCAATCCTAATACGAGCAACTTCAAGCCGAGGGCTTCATCATCATGAACCCCTACCGATGAGACCGTCAAGACGAGTTCCCTCAAGTGTTTCAGTTGCGGCGGCCGAGGCCACAAGTCCTATGAGTGCACCAACAAGCGCACCATGAGCTTCAACGACGATGGCACTTATGATTCCATGAGTGAAGGAGAAATGGAAGCCCTTGAGCAAGTCGCCATGCACCGCCAAGTGAACAATGAAGAAGAACAAGTCTTTTGTGATGAAGACTCAAGTACCGCACTTGTAGTCTCCAAAGACTTGACTCTACAACATCACCAAGAAGAAGACCAACGATGCCACATATTCCACACCAAGGCTGGCATCAATGGATGATCCATCAAGGTCATCATCGATGGAGGGAGTTGTCACAATCTCGCAAGTGAAGAACTTTGGTCCAAGCTCCAATTGCCCAAGACGAAATATCCACATCCATACAAAGTGCAATGGCTTAGTGACTCCGGTACCATCCAAGTCGAGCATCGAGTGCAAGTCTCCTTCAAAATCGGCGCCTACGAAGACACCTTGGAGTGTGACGTCATCCCAATGACCGTTTGTCATCTTCTCTTGGACGGCCATGGCAATTTGATAGAGGAGTCGTCCACAATGGGCGTACAAACCACTATAGCTTCAAGATGCAAGGAAAGGAGTTTGTGTTACGACCTATGTCTCCAAGCCAAGTGATCGCTGATAAGCAAGCCACCCATCATGGAGAGAATGGTGAGAGAGTGAGCCACCAAAAAGAGAGTGAGCGCCACAAGCCCAAATTGAGTGCCTCCACGATGAGCGAAAACAAGAACCTAGTTCTATTTGCCACCAAACATGAGATAAGACAAGTCTGTGAGAACCCATCTAGTGTCCTACACTACGTCCTCGTGTGCATGGACAATGCAACACAAACCAACACTTCTCACACTCTTCCTCTAGTGTTGTCTTCTCTTTTGCAGGAATTTCAAGATGTTTTCCCCAACGAGCTACCTCCGGGACTACCTCCACTACGAGGCATTGAGCACCGCATCGACCTCATCCCCGGAGCACCGCTTCCGAACAAAGCTCCATACCGCGTCAACCCCGAAGAAACCAAAGAAATTCAAAGGCAAGTAAAGAATCTCATAGACCATGGTCATGTGCGTGAAAGTTTGAGCCCTTGTGCCGTATCGGTCATTCTTGTGCCAAAACGTGACGGTAGCTTTCGCATGTGCTCCGATTGTAGACCTATCAATGCTATCACCGTTCGCTATAGGTACCCCATTCCATGCCTAGATGATATGCTAGATGAGCTTAGTGGTGCCACTATATTTTCCAAAATTGATCTTAAGAGTGGTTACTATCAAATCCGCATACTAGAGGGCGATGAATGGAAAACCGCCTTCAAAACCAAGTTTGGTTTGTATGAGTGGTTAGTCGTGCCTATGGGTCTCTCGGAAGCACCAGGCACTTTTATGCGCCTTATGAATCATTTCTTTCGCCCTTACATTGGTATATTTGTTGTGGTTTACTTCAATGACATTCTTGTGTTTAGCAAATATATCAAAGAGCATGTCACCCATGTCCGCACCGTTTTGCAAACTCTTCGAAAAGAGTGACTCTATGCTAATATGGAGAAATGCCTTTTTGGTGTTGATAAGCTCGTTTTCTTGGGTTTTGTGGTTTCTTCTAAGGGTGTTCATGTAGATGAGTCCAAGATCAATGCTATTAAGACATGGCCGCAACCAACCAACTTGCATCAAGTGCGTATTTTCCTTGGTCTTGCGGGTTTCTATCGTCGCTTTGTGAAGGATTTTAGCTCCATTGCTTCGCCTTTGCATTCTTTGAGCAAGAAGAATGTGCCGTTTATTTGGGGATCATCCCAATATACCACATTCAATGAGCTTAAGAATTTGCTTACTCATGCTCCCGTGCTTGCTTTACCCAACTTCGACAAGCCTTTTGAGATTCATTGTGATGCTAGTGGTAATGGCATAGGAGGTGTGTTAACGCAAGAGAAGCGCCCCATAGCTTACTTTAGTGAGAAAATTTCCGGAGCGCAACTCAACTATCCCATATATGACAAAGAGCTATATGCTTTAGTCCGCGTTTTACATGAATGGGAACATTACCTTCGTCCCCATGAGTTTATCATTCATACCGATCATGAGACTCTCAAGTATCTTAAGGGTCAAACTAAGTTGAACAAGCGTCATGCTAAATGGAGTGAATTCATTGAGTCTTTTCCCTATGTCATCAAGTACATCAAGGGTAAAGAAAACATCGTAGCGGATGCTCTTTCCTTCATATGCTTGCTAGTCACACAACTTGAGTTAGATGTCATTGGCTTCGAGCATATCAAAGAATTGTATGAGCATGATGAAACTTTTGCCACTCCTTATGCCAAGTGTTTGTCGAATACATCTTGGGAATGCTATTACATCAAAGATGGCTATCTTATGAGAGCTAACAAACTTTGCATCCCAAAGTCGTCCCTTCGTTTGTTGCTTTTGCAGGAATCACATGGAGGAGGCTTAATGGGACATTTCGGATGAGACAAGACGTTCGCCACGCTCTCGAAGAGCTACTTTTGGCCAAAGATGTTTTGGGACGTCAATTGCTTCACCAACCGATGTTCGACATGCCGCAAAGCTAAGTCCAAAGCTCAATTTCATGGTCTCTATATGCCTCTTCTGATTCCATACCCCCTCTTGGGCGGCCCCATCAAGACCTCCTCACGGAGAAGAACCGGTTACCATGTATCGTCCCTAGTTGTCTGTGGATTCGTGTATCGTCCTATGTACTCGAGGATCTAGCCCATGTGTGACTTATTCATGTCGGTTTAGTGATTTCCTCTTGTGTTTTCCTTCCGTTCTTCCTCGTGTTCTTCGTGATTTCCCCCGGGATCCGCTCCATTCGTGAAAGATCGGGCGATTTGGGTCTCTACCCTACATCAGTTATGCTACTCTATTAACATGATCCCACCAAGTTAATCTACCAACATGAAAGCCTCATAATCCTCCAAAGAGTCTCGGATAATTCCTCAAGGTCACTGATATAAACTCATTAAGTCATTTGTCCTCTATTCCTGTATCCTCAAATTGGTCTTCCCTATGGCATTGATAACCCACAAGTATAGGGGATCACAACAGTTTTTGAGGGTAGAGTATTCGACCAAATTTTTTTGATTCGACACAAGGGGAGCCTAAGAATATTCTCAAGTATTGGCAGCTGAGTTGTCAATTCAACCACACCTGGAAACTTAATATCTACAACAAAGTATTTAGTAGCAAAGTAATATGATAGTAGTGGTAACGGTAGCAAAAGTAATATTTTTGGTTTTATAGTGATTGTAACAGTAGCAGTAAAAAAGTAAATAAGCGAAGATCAATATATGAAAAGCTCGTAGGCAATGGATCAGTGATGAATAATTATGTGAAATGTGATTCCTCATGCAATAGTTATAACATAGGGTGACACAGAACTAGCTCCAATTCATCAATGTAATGTAGGCATGTATTCCGAATATAGTCATACGTGCTTATGGGAAAGAACTTGCATGACATCTTTTGTCCTACCCTCCCGTGGCAGCGGGGTCCTATTGGAAACTAAGGGATATTAAGGCCTCCTTTTAATAGAGTACCAGACCAAAGCATTAACACATAGTGAATACATGAACTCCTCAAACTACGGTCATCACCGGTAAGTATCCCGATTATTGTCACTTTGGGGTTAACGGATCATAACACATAATAGGTGACTATAGACTTGCAAGATAGGATCAAGAACTCACATATATTCATGAAAACATAATAGGTTCAGATCTGAAAGCATGGCACTCGGGCCCTAGTGACAAGCATTAAACATAGCAAAGTCATAGCAACATCAATCTCAGAACATAGTGGATACTAGGGATCAAACCCTAACAAAACTAACTCGATTACATGATAAATCTCATCCAACCCATCACCGTCCAGCAAGCCTACGATGGAATTACTCACGCACGGTGGTGAGCATCATGGAATTGGTGATGGAGGAAGGTTGATGATGACGATGGCGACTGATTCCCCTCTCCGGAGCCCCGAACGGACTCCAAATCAGCCCTCCCGAGAGAGTTTAGGGCTTGGCGGCGGCTCTGTATCATAAAACGCGATGAATCCTTCTCCCTAATTGTTTTCTCACGAACACGAATATATAGAGTTGGAGTTGAGGTCAGAGGAGCACCAGGGGGCCCACGAGGCAAGGGGCGCGCCCAGGGGGTAGGCGTGCCCCCACCCTCGTGGACAGGGTGTGGGCCCCTGGCCTTGATTCTTTCGCTAGTATTTTTATATATTCCAAAAATAATCTCCTTTCATTTTCAGACCATTCAAAGAACTTTCGTTTATGCACAAAAATAACACGATGGCAATTCTGCTGAAAAGAACGTTAGTCCGGGTTAGTTCCATTCAAATCATGCAAGCTAGAGTCCAAAACAAGGGCAAAAGTGTTTGGAAAAGTAGATATGACGGAGACGTATCAACTCCCCCAAGCTTAAACTTTGCTTGTCCACAAGCAATTTAGTTGATAAACTGAAAGTGAGGAAGAAAAACTTTTACAAACTCAGTTTGCTCTTGTTGTTGTAAATATGTAAAGCTAGCATTCAAGTTTTCATCAAAGATTATGAACTAACCATATTCGCAATAACATTTAGGTCTCATGTTTACTCATATCAATGACATAATCAACTAGCGAGCAATAATAATAAATCTCGAATGTCAACACTTTCTCAAAACAATCATAATATGATATAACAAGATGGTATCTCGCTAGCCCTTTCTGAGACGGCAAAACATAAATGCAGAGCACCCCTGAAGATCAAGGGCTGACTGGAAATTGTAATTCATTGTAAAAGAGATCCAGTCAAGTCATGCTCAATGTAAACTAATAATAATACATGCAAATGACAGCGGTGCTCTCCAACTGGTGCTTTTTAATAAGAGGATGATGACTCAACATAAAAGTAAATAGATAGGCCCTTCGCAGAGCGAAGCAGGGATTTGTAGAGGTGCCAGAGCTCGGTTTTGAAATAGAGATGAATAATTTTTTGAGTGGTATACTTTCATTGTCAACATAACAACCGAGAGATCTCGATATCTTCCATGCTACACACATTATAGGCGGTTAAGAAAAATGGTAAAGTTTATACTCCCCCACCACCAACAAGCATCAATCCATGGCTTGCCCGAAACAATGGGTGCCTCCAACTAACAACAATCCTGGGGGAGTTTTGTTTGCAATTATTTTGATTTTATTTGAGCATGGGACTGGGCATCCCAGTGACCAGCCATTTTCTCGTGAGTGAGGAGCGGAGTCCACTCCTCTTGAAAATAACCCACCTAGCATGGAAGATACAGACAGCCTGATGCGGAGCATCCTATGGACATCACCATGTCAAGAGTCCATTTGGCAAGTGACACGTGTGACATCTACTTCACATACATAAAGGTGAATTATCTCCTTTACACGTGCTCACTTGACCCCTTCGAGGATGGTATACTACTTGACACCCCTCTCGTGTGCATGCATAGGTATTGTCGGAACTTTACGTATGACGGGGAGGAGTGCAAGCGCCAAGGAACACCTACACCATCCGCGAGGGAAGCCTGGAAGAGACGACGGAAGAAGAAGGAACTGCAGAGTCTTCAGCGACTGGACGACCGGAAGCCACCGGACGTCCCACCCTCTACAGCCGCCGGACGACCGACAAACACCGGATGTCTGACAAGTCCCAGGCACCGGCCGTCCGATGCTTACCGGAAAGCCGGTGCCACCGATCCCGGAGCAAAACGTTGACGACCGACGCCGACCTGACGTCCGACGCCACCTATCCCGAGAAGAATCAGCGGACCTCCGACACGTGCCGGACGTCCGGACCGTCCTGAGCCACCAGACACCCGACCCCCACCGGTCGTCCGATACCTGCGTGTGTGCAGCCGCGGGCCTTTGACCTTGTACCCCTCTCCCACTTACCCCTTTGTGGCTAAGACTATAAATAGACAACCTCCACCTCCTTTCTAAGGTCAGCGTTGTGGTAGCTCATTTGAGAGATAGAGCTACGCTCATCCATATCGGATCTCCTCCTTGCGAGAGACCGCGGCCTCTTCGGAGAAGGTCCCTTTGGATTCAAGCCCCCTTTCTCAGGGAAGATCCCCCCGTGGATTCAAGACCTCCTCACGGAGAAGACCGGTTACCGTGTATCGTCCGTTGTTGACTTTGGATCGTGTATCTTCTCTTATGTATTCGAGGATCTAGCACATGTGTGATCTATTCTTGTTGGTTGAGTGATTCTCTCGTGTTTCCCCCCGTGATTTCCCTAGTTTTCCCCTCGTGTTCCTCATGTTCTTCGCGGGATCCGCTCCTCTCATGAAAGATCGTGCGATTAGGGTTCTACCCTACATCATCTTGGTATCATGAGCCACGTTGGTTACAATTTCGGAGCCTCCCCCACCGTTTTCTAGCCTTCTTTTGCTTGATTTCGTCCTAAATTCGAAAATCCCCACCAAAAATAGCCCAATTTTTTTCTGATTTGTTGGTTTGATGATGTTCTGTTGATTTTGATCCATGGATTTGCTTGGTTTCGAGTGGATCTAGCATCTCCCCAAGTTTCCCCATCTTTCATCGACGAAATCTCATCAATTTTGACCCCAAAATCCCCAAATTCCGCCCAAAATCGCGTCCCGAATCTCGGATCTGGAGTTGACCCCGATACATCGGACGTCCGGAGCCGTAGGAACCACCGGACGTCCGACCATAATGGATGACCGGAGCCCCCTAATCCGAGCAGAATCAGCGGATTTCCGACCCGACCGGACGTCCGGCGAACAGACGACCGTTTTTTTCGGACATCCGCTACCTGTAGATATCAACTTCGGCTGATTTTTGTTTCGGCCATAACTAATTCATCCGAACTCCGATTTTGACGTTATTTAGCTCGTTTTGAAGGTCTTGACATCCCCATTCCCACAAAAATACCACCAACATATTTTGACTCCATCAAATTTTGACAATTTTGGCATGTTTGCCTAGGGTTTCCACCACATCATCCGCTACACCACCACCGACTTCCGCAACATTACCAATATTGATCCCCATCGCATTAGTGGTTGCTTGAGGAGTGATTTGAGTCTCCTAAGGTGTTTCGGCTACTTAGGGATGGTTGCTTCTTCATCAACCACCACCACCACCATAACTTCCGCATAGTTTAGCCCACCATACACTCCTGCCACCTCAACTTAACCGAATTTTGTTTGTGTTGTGAGTTGTGTCTCCTAAGGTGTTTATGATACTTAGGGACCGTGCTTTCAACTCCGACACCATGTATAGTCCACCACCATAACCTCCACTTCCGCATTACCTAGTGCAACACCACCGCATTCCGCTACCACCATTTGACTTTTGTCCTTGAGATTTTGAGTTGTGGTTTTTCCGTTTCCTAAGGTGTTTCGGCTACTTAGGGACGAGTCTCCATCAACTTTATATCTCCATCAAGATCACCGCCACTCATCATCACCGCGGACAGTAACCTCCATATCATCCTGGTATCGTGGTACCCCTCCATTGTATATTCCCTTGCCATTGCATTGATAACCCCTAGCCCATTTTTCGTTACTTGCCTATCGAGACTAGCCATATGAGTATTGCCGGCAATGTTACTTGTGCACATTAGTGATCTACACCATACATTGCATACATACCATATCATATTGGTATCATATCATCTCGTGTGCCTCAAGTTTGTTCCCGCATATATACAATTGCTACCTTGGTTTGTGCATTTCGCAAAGTGATGTAGGGTAGGAACCCTATAGGCCGATCTTTCACGAAAGGAGCGGAATACCGCGAAGAACACGAAGAACACAAAGGGGAAAATGAGAGAAAACACTCAAACCAACATGAATAGATCACACATGTGCAAGATCCTCGAATACATAAAGAAAGATACATGATCCACGATCTACTAGGGACGATACAAAGGGTAGCTGGTTCTTCTCCGTGAGGAGGTCTTGAATCCACAAGGGGATCTTCCAGTAAAGGGGTCTTGAATCCAAGGTGGATCTTCTCCGAAGAGGGGTCGCGGTCTCTCTCAAGGAGTAGATCCGATATGGATGAGCGTAGATCTATCTCTCAAATGAGCTATCACAATGCTAACCCTCAAATGGTGGAGGTGGAGGAGTATATATAGTCTAGGGCCACGAAGGGGTAAGTGAGGGCGAAGGGATACATGGGCTCGGCCCGATACACTGTGCACAGATAGGTACCGGACGTCCGATGGCTCATGAGTGTCCGGTCGTCCGGTACTTGTCGAACGTCCGCTTGTTTGGCTCGGGTGCGGGATTGCCGGTCGTCCGGTCCGGGCCGGTCGTCCGGTGGGTCTTCACGCGTCGGACGTCCGGTCCCGACCGGTCGTCCGGTGGCTGGAGCTTCTTCTGTAGCTCTTCTTCTCGTTCCTCGCGCTTGGTGTCCTCGCCTTCTTGTCCATGGTCTTCCTCTTGGTTCCTGGTCATGCATAGCACAAATGTTTGAGGTAGTAGCCATGTCTCACGTATGGAAAGTGATGGTTCTAAGAGGAGCATGTTCACCTTGTGTCCAATGGTGTATAGATTAGGTCTCGTCTTATGTTCTCTTAGGGCTTGGAGAGTAGTCGGAGTGTACATGGGGATGAACGTGGGATGCTCCGCATCATCTCCCCCCCCCCTTGGGAAAGATTCGACCTCGGATCGTGATCCTCATCACCATGGAAATGGTAGTCGTGGACGGACTTGTAGTTGGACGGAGTTGAAGACATTGCGCAATCCAAGTACTCCAAGGTGTCGCCGGAGTGGTATACATGCAAGAAGAGCAAACACAAACGACACTCGGAAATACAATGGTTAACGCACACAAGGTGTCCATCAAATAAACATGAGTTCGTCCAAAGGAATTGTTCATGAAAATGCATGAGATGCTTATCCAAATGATGTAAAATGACATGTAAAGCATTCATGGAAGCAAAATCATTCATTGTGCACACAAATGTATTGTGGATGTGATCAATGCAACCACGGTGCAAAATGATGTCATAGTGAGATGGTTTATCAATAGCATGAATATGGTAATGGATGCTCAATGTGATGTGATCATGCAATTGATGGTAGGTAATAAGATCATGATGTATGAATATGCCATCAAGGTGTATCACAACAAATTTGCTAATGAAATGCACAAGGTCATATATCATGGATGACATGGGAATACAAGATGCAACAAGGCAATCATGATGTGAGTCAATCCATGCATCAGATGCAAATTTGTCATGTGTACGATATGTCCATCGAGCATGACATGTGTGAACACAATCAACAAATATGGAGGTGTTGGTATACCAATTCTCGATGTCGTGGAATGAGTGGAGGTTCAAAGGTGCATCCAATAACTCCGAGCGCTCCTCAACTTGAAGGTCCATGGGTTCCATCTCCAATGTCGGTCCTCCATCCAATAGATGTAACATGTAGACAAGAAGAAGGAAACAACAATGAAAGAGTGACCCATCCAATATGCATATTTGAGGATGGCTCAAAGAGAAGGAGTTCACCTTTGGGAGATTCTCGCAAATGTTAGTGTTGAACATCGTGTATGCCTCCACATGACCAAATTGTGTCATGATGGTATCGCCTTGTGAATCCTTCAACATGAAATAACATGACAAACACTCGGAAAAACAAATGAGGTTAGCGGAAAACGTATCATTCGTGCGGTAAAATACCCAACAAGTGGATGCATCATGTTCATCATAAGAAAGGACAAGGGAGCATTTCATAGTATGGATGCATATAACGCGAGCACAACCAAATACAATAGGCGTAATCAAGCAAGCACGCATCACAAGTAAGGTGTCCAAGTCTCCACGATCAATAAGCATAGATGCAACAATTGGAGGCAAGAGACAATGAACAAAATATATCATGTGAGAGGCATGAACATATACGTCATCAACCCAAGAAAGCAAGTAAGAATGGAACATGGGTGATGCGACAAAGCAAGCAATCATGTGAATCAAGGCAAGCAAGCTAGTAGTGCGAAGATGCAACGTACTAGAAGGAATCATGTCAAGTATGTCATGTGTGAAAATAGTGGTCATGAATAATGCACAAGACATATCACAAGCATGAAGGCAAGATATGAGGAAAATAGCATCAATAGCATGAGGCACATGATAAACATGGCAATAGCAACAAGGATCTTCACCAAGCATGCAAATACACATAGGAGTAGCATAATGATGAATCATGGGTAGATGCAAGCAAGGGTCACAATTGCATGGCAAAGGCATAGAAGCAAGCATAGCATGCAAAGTGAACACGGTAAAATGAGCAAGAAGCGAGAAGCGGTATATAGCCCATAGCCGTGTGAGAGCCAAGTGAAAGAGATGCGCGTAGTCGTTGCGCAAAGAGAGTGGTGGAAAGGATTGTTCACGGGATCCCAAGTCATCTTTGCTCTCAAGAGATCGTTTCATCAACTCTTGGGATTGAGAGGTTGACGAGTATACGTGAGTACCTACACAAAAAAAGACAAAGGGAAAATTGTCTGTGCGTGGTAGATGTACACATCATTCATCATGATGCGCACGTGCTTGTGTTGGTTAGCACAAAATATCCTATGCTCAAACAAATGAGATGCGTGATATAGAAACATGTCATCCATCATGATAGGTTTGTTGTTATTTATAGCATAATGGAGACTCAAATTATGTAATGCATCATGGGAAATATCTAGAGCATTGTGATGAATGGTATGCATATGGTGCACACAAGGGATGTAATCATGCGATAGACAATAATTTTCATGGCATGGTATATGAGATGAATTGTGCAAATTTTGCAAAGGAAGTATAGCAATATCATCGCAAGAGAAACAAAAGCCAATGACCATCATCTCGTCATCTATGGCATAAGTGCGAATGGGATTTATGTGAATGGGGCATGCATAGTCACTATGCTTAGATTGAAATGAGGCAATATGGGATATCTCACTCATAGCATATGACAAGGTTAATGGATTGTCAAACATGATGTGACCAATAGAAGTTTCACATGATATCCTATGGATTATAGCATCACAACTAGGCAAATCAACATGCTCATCATCATATTTATCATAAATAGGTGAGCCATGACATGAAGAAGTCGTACTAGCATGAAGCATGGGAATAGGTGGATCAACATCATGTAAGCAATCATTGGTAAGATAGTCCACTAGTGGGACAAGAGAAGCACCATCACCTATTGATGCGGAGCATCCCAAGGTCATCCCCATGGACCTACCATCGTCTCACCAAGTGCCTACCGGGCCCATGACTCGATCATGTGCAAGAGCCCTTGACACCGAGGTGACATCTCTCCTCTCACAATTCTACTCCGATGCACATGAAGCATGGCTACTACCTCATATGGATACATTATGCATACTCAGGTACAATGGAGAATCAAAGATAAGAAGAAGAGGAAGATGGACGAGCACACGGAGAAGAAGAAGAGCTGCAGGAAATTTCCCAGCCACCGGACGACCGGCCGGGACCGGACGTCCGGCACCTGAAGCGTCAGCCGAGCTCCAGCCAGCGGACGTCCGGCCCAGACCGGACGACCGGTGCCCCTGCACCCGAAGCGAACGAGCGGACGTCCGGTCTGGACCGGACGACCGGCGCCCCAGTACCCGAGCCAACATCAGCGGAAGTCCAGAGCCTCCGGACGTCCGACACCCCCATCACAGAGCAGAACCAGCGGACGACCGGAGGACACCGGACGTCCGGCAGCTCCTGAGACACCGGACGACCGGCCCCCAGCGGACGTCCGGTACCTGGCTGCGTCCAGATTCAGGCCCGAGGCCCATGTACCCCTTCACTTTGCCCCCTTTTGCACTTAGACTATAAATAGACCCCCCATTCATCCTAGCTAGGGTTAGCGTTGGTTTCGCTCATACTTCGAGATAGAGCTTCGCTCATCCATACCAATCTCCTCCTCGAGAGAGACTGCGGCCCCTCTTCGGAGAAGATCAACTTGGATTCAAGACCCCCTCTTGGGTGGCCCCATCAAGACCTCCTTCTAGGAGAAGAACCGGTTACTTGTATCGTCCTTTGTTGACCTTGGATCATCGTGTATCTGTTTGTGTTTCGGGGATCTAGCACATGTGTGATCTATTTCTTGTTGGTTGAGTGTTTCTCTTGTGTTTCCCCTCGTTTTCCCCCTCGTGTTCTTCGTGTTTCTCGTAGGGATCTGCTCCTTTCGTGAAAGATCAGCCATCCAGGGTTCCACCCTACATCATCTTGGTATCATGAGCAAGGTTGATCACGATTTCGGAGCCCTCTCTTCGTTTTTCTAGCATGATTTTGTTGTTTTTCGTCCTAATCCAAAAATAGCCCCAAAAATTTTTCTTGTGTTCTGTGAGTTTTGATGATGTTTTGTTGGTTTTGATCCGCGAATTTGTTACTTTGCAAGTAGATCTAGCCTTGCCCCACCATCTCCACCTCGAAATCCCTCCCAAATCCTCCATTTCCCCCCAAAATCACCTCCCGGATCTAAAATCTCGCGTTAACCACGACCACCGGACGACCGTCACATCATCCGGACGTCCGGCGACCCAGGAAGCACCGGACGTCCGACGTTACCGGACGACCGGCTACCGGACATCCGTTCGCGCTCGGACGACCGCTACTTCCACAACATCATCCGCTACGCCACCTCCAACTTCCGCAAAACCGTCCCAATATCCCTACCCGCACCACCACCTAACTGCCACCTACTCCGACGATTTTGGTCGCCTTTGGTTTTGAGAATTTGAGTTGCGGTACCGTATCCTTTTGTGTTTCGGCTATCTAGGTACGGTTCGACATTGACATCACCGCCGCTCATTTTCGCCATGGACACATCATCAACACCAGTCATCAACAACGACCACCTCGACTACGACTTGGTATTCGTGCCACCATTTTGACACCATACCGGAAGCAAGACCGGTAACCTCATCTTGGTATTGGACATATCATTCTTGCCATCACATTGTTAGCCATCATTGCCTGACTCCTTTGTGTTGCTTACCCATCGAGACTAGCCATTGAGTATTGCCGGCAACGAGACTTGTGCACTTTAGTAATCATACTTCTCCATAGAATACATACATGCATCATTGTTGATTATATTGTTATCATCTCTTGTGTCACAAAGTTGTCATCGCATACTCACTTGTTATCTTGGTTCGTCAAGCGTCGCATAAGAAAAGAGCTCAAACATCAAAGAGCCAACCAAGCTTTTAAGCAAAGAGGAAAGATAAGCAAAGAGCTTTTAAGCAAGAACCATAGCATCATACAACATTAAGATTGTCATACTCGATCATCTTGGATCATATCATAGCAACACCTTGCATAAAACATATTTGGGATAGAAGCCGTTACATTTTTGCTAAGTAGGTTGTGCACAAGCTGTTGTATCCGCCTATCGTGCAATCGTGCTAGCGTCTCTCTAGTGTTGTGCAACAAGAGCATTTTTGTGGATTCCACATTTTGGCTCGCCCTTGGTTGCTCAACCCCACTTATCTTTTTGCGTGTGTGTTTCCGTGAACCGTATATTCTTGGTCTACTTGTTACATTACATCTTGCGAATCTTTTCCAACATTCTTGAATCTTGCTTACATTCACATTAAAAATTGTGCCACCATCCTAACCAAGCTCCACCAAAAGCTTTTACTTGTGTAGGTGTGAGAACCGACAAGAATTGGTACCAATTGTGCTATTTCCTTGTAACACATTGGAGTCATCTTTGATCCATTGTCAACATCGGTCAAGGTACCTTTGATGTTGGTTCTTCCCTTTCTTCCACTCACACTTGTCCTGGAATGATGGATAGGCCAAGTACTTCTACCAACCCACTCTTTATGGAGCAAGACGACGACATGAACTTCTTCGTCACCAAGAGTCACATCTTTGGTGCACAACGTGCTTTGCATCAAGAGCAACAAGCTATGAGTGAACGCATCGACAACCTTGCCGTCGACTTGCGACTTTCCGAGCAACGTACAAGGGACTACTTTGACAACAAGCTCGACGATCACCAGCAAGAGAATGACGCAAGGATGGACGACATTCGCGCTTTGTTGCTCAACCGCTCTTCTTCCACTTCAAGAAGGAGCCATTCAAGTCGACACTCCGACGATACCATCTCCGGTTCAAGTACACCGACATCGAACACTCTTCGACGAGCCGCGCGCAATGAGCGTCAAGCAAACCTCAATCCACTTCGAGACACCGACTCGCAAGAACATCGACGACGTCAAGCCGAACAAGCCTTTGTGCTAGCCCGAGAACGGCATCGCCAACGTCAACACGAACAAGAGGAGCGAGCGCGACAACATCAAGATGCACAAGACGCCGAGGCAGAACGCCAAGAACAACAACTACAAGAAGCTCAAGCACTTGAAGCGCAACGGGCCCTTCATGAATCAAGTCGTGCCGTAGCCGACCGAGGCCGACAAGCTCGACTACATCGAGAAGCACTTCGCGATGCAGCTCAAGAAAGAATTTACCAAAGACGTGTGCGTCAACAAGCTCCTCGTCAAGATAGACAAGTGCCTCGTCAAGATAGACAAGCTCCCCCTCAAGCTCGTCAAGACTATCAAGTTCACCAAGAGCATGAAAACAATGGGAATCCTCCGCGGCAAGAGCAACACGAGGTTGACAACCCTCCGCGTCAACAGTACCACGAGTTGGACAATCATCTACAACACGGGCGTCATCATCCCCGACCCCAACACAATGAAGAGAAATGCTACGGCAAGCTCAAGTTCACCATGCCCAAGTTCAATGGAAGCAACGATCCCGAAGAATACCTTTCATCGGCATTGAAAGTTGACAAGATCTTCCGTTTGCACAATTATGAAGAAGAGAAGAAGATCGCGATGGCATCCCTTGAGTTCCAAGATTATGTCCTCATTTGGTGGGAACAAGTCATTGAGCGCCGCGAGGCAAGAGGTGATCCACCCATCACTACTTGGGCACAAATGAAGGATGTCATGAGAGCATGCTTCGTTCCTACCCACTACAACCGCGACCTCTTCAAGAAACTCCAACAACTCAAGCAAGGAACCAAGAGCGTTGAAGAGTACTACAAGGAGATGGAGATTGCAATGATAAGAGCCAATGTGACGGAAGATGATGAGCAAACAATGGCACGTTTCTTGAATGGACTCAATCATCCTATCAAGAAGATCGCCGACTTCCAACCATACTCAAATCTCATCGAGCTCGTGCACCAAGCTACCAAAGCGGAACGGCAAGTACAAGACGACTTCAAGTATGCCAAGTTCTCATCCAAGTCCTATGGCCTCTCCAACAATCAAGCTTCGACGACTCCAACACCTTCTACCTCAACCAAGCCTTCTACAAGCAACGACGACAAGTCAAGTTACAAGAAAGCTTCGACAAGCTCAAGTCGTCCTCCTACTACAAGCAACTTCAAGAAAGCTCCATCATCATCTACTCCACCCGATGAGACCATCAAGACAAGTTCTATCAAATGCTTCACATGCGGAGGCCGAGGCCACAAGTCCTTCGAGTGCACAAACAAGCGCACCATGATCCTCAACGACGACGGAACCTATGACTCCATGAGTGAAGGAGAAATGGAAGCTCTTGAGCAAGTGGCCATGCACCGACAAGTGCACAATGAAGATGAAGATGACCATGTCTTTTGCGATGAATATTCAAGTCCCTCTCTTGTTGTCTCCAAGGTCTTGACTCTTCAACATCAACAAGACGAAGACCAAAGATGCCATATCTTCCACACAAAGGCCGGCATTAATGGACGTTCCGTCAAGGTCATCATCGATGGAGGTAGTTGCCACAACTTAGCAAGTGAAGAACTATGCTCCAAGCACAAATTGGTCAAGATGAAGCACCCTCACCCCTACAAGGTTCAATGGCTAAGCGACACCGGCACCATACAAGTCAAGCATAGAGTACAAGTCTCTTTCAAGATCGGCGCCTATGAAGATACATTGGAATGTGATGCCCTTCCGATGACCGTTTTCCACCTCCTCCTTGGACGGCCATGGTAATTTGACCAAGGTGTCATTCACAATGGGCGTACAAATCACTATAGCTTCAGGATGAAAGGGAAGGAATTTGTGCTACGTCCTATGTCTCCAAGCCAAGTGCTCACCGACAAGCAAGCCACCCATCGTGGAGAAAATAGTGAGAGAGCGACCCACCAAAAAGAGAGTGAGCGCCACAAGCCCAAATTGAGTGCCTCCACGATGAGCGACAAGAAAAACTTAGTTCTCTTTGCCACCAAACGTGAGATGAGAGAAGTGTGTGAGAACCCATCAAGTGTCCTACACTATGTCCTATTGTGCAAGGACGAGGTCACAAAAACTAACAACTCTCACGATCTACCT